>NW_011371369.1:72370-211130 GCF_000150735.1 Paracoccidioides brasiliensis
CCCCCCCCCCCCCCCCCCCCCTTTGTGTGATATCTCCCTCTTCGAGACTCCCCTGGGACTCGGTTTCAATCCTCTCGTGGATTGTTCCTAATAACCCTGCTCGATTCCCTTTTCCTCTCCCGCTTGTCCTTTTCTTAAAATTATTTTATCGTGACTCGTAATTGCTGATACCCGGCTACGCAGCATCCTGTATTGTGTATTTTTCGGCTTACGCAGTCGTCCGTTTCTCCCTTGCTTCTCCTTTTTTAGAGCCCTCCCTCAACAGCCTTAATCAGGCTATTTTCGCGTGGGCATTCTCTCTTTCACCTTTGGGTTTCCAGTTTACACCACTGTCATTGGGGTATTGTCTTGGGAGAATTACTTTTGTGAGTATGAGAACATGACGGCTCACATCCCCTTACATGTACTGTACCGGCAGTTACTGTGTCCTTCTCCATCACTGAACACCTTACCAATGAACCCTCTAACACCAAACTCTTTGTCTAGGCCACAATAGATAATATCCATACTCCATTCCCTCTTTCATCCGGTCTTTCCGAATCTACCATTTTGCATACCCCATGTTCGCGGGAGTGATGGTTAGATAGATAGACAGCCTCGTTATCATCCCGTCTCCCCCCTCCTGCACAACTACACCATACCCGTGTCGCAATATCCGCCCCTCTCAATTCTGGGATTATAACGTTGGCTCTTCCTCCAATTTCTTTTCAATTAAAAAAAAGCTGCCTAAAAGGTCATGAGAGGCTCCTGGCTTATCCCCCAGCGTTTCCGCAACGTCAATGCCGCAGACTCGGCTGACGCCGGATGGCTGAATCGCCGCTTGACACAAGCGCTGCAAGCTGTGTCTCGCAGAGCATGTTTGCATCCCATCCATACCATTGTGGTAATCGCTGTGCTTGCCAGTACGACATATGTTGGGTTGTTGGAGGGGAGCTTGTTCGATGCGGTAAGGGACGTGGGTGTGGGTCCCGGACAGCTGGATGTTGAGCCGTTGTTGAAGGGGGCGAGGAATTTGAGACTGGGAGAGGCGACGGGGTGGAGATGGCAGGTTGACGATACTGCGGAGATTGAGGGGAATGAGGTAGGGTAGCCTCTTTTTTCTTCTTCTTCTTTTCTTTCTTGTTTTTCAATTTTATGTCTACAGCATTTTAGGGAACGATGCTAACTATTTCCCCATTTTAACTGTGCAGGCTGTACAGCATCTTGCCCTCACAACTTTCATATTCCCAGACTCGTCATCCCGTTCCCCGAAGACAGCTCCCGTCGCAGAAAACGTCCAATGCCCCGCTAACTGCTCCGCATTTCCTATCCCGCATACCCCCAACTTGCTCTCCCCCATCTCCCATGATTCTTCCCTGGCATTCGCGGTGCCCTATGAGCAGATATCAGATTTCTTGAAAGCTTCCCAGGAAATTCCAGAGTCTCAGGATGCTCAGGATGGTGGCGAGCAGAAAAAATGGATCATGAAAGCTGCTCGTAGCTCCGGGTCGGGGTCGCGACGTGCACTGCGGATCTGGTTGACTGATGCGTGGAATTCGTTTGTTGATCTTTTGAAGGTATGCTGCAACTCAGCGCTGCGGATTATCAACCATATAATGTTTCTGAAACTACTGCTAACATATATTTTGTCATAGCATGCGGAAACCGTCGATATCATTATCATGGTGCTCGGTTATATATCTATGCATCTTACCTTTGTCTCCCTGTTCCTCTCCATGAGACGCCTTGGCTCCAAATTCTGGCTTGCAACCACCGTCCTTTTCTCGGGGGCATTTTCCTTCCTCTTTGGCCTCCTCGTCACCACGAAACTGGGCGTCACCATCAACATGGTTCTCTTATCAGAGGGCCTCCCCTTCCTAGTAGTTACGATCGGATTCGAAAAGCCCATCATTCTAACAAAGGCGGTCCTCTCAGCCTCCCTGGACACGCGTCGCCAGACACCCGCAAGGCAAGTAGGTTCGAATGCTGCCACTGTTCCCCCCTCCTCACCACACTCCATCCAGGACGCTATCCAGTTCGCCATCAAATCAAAGGGCTTCGAAATCGTTCGTGACTACTGTATTGAAATTGCCATTCTGGTTGCTGGTGCCGCATCTGGTGTCCAAGGCGGTCTAAGACAGTTTTGCTTCCTTGCTGCATGGATTTTGTTCTTCGATTGTGTCCTGCTCTTCACGTTTTACACTACGATCCTCTGCATCAAGTTGGAGATCAATCGGATCAAGCGGCATATTGCTCTTCGCAAGGCGTTGGAAGAGGATGGTATTACCCGCTACGTTGCGGAGAGTGTGGCAGCTAGCAATGATTGGCCTCGTATGAGCGCGGATGAGAGTGGAGCAAATGGAGACAGCCGGGGAAGTACGAATGGGGTGTTTGGCAAGAAGGTCAAGGCGAGCAGTGTCCCCAAGTTCAAGATTTTGATGGTGGGTGGATTCGTGCTTGTCAATGCTTTCAACCTGTGCACGCTACCATTCCGAAATCGTCAGGATGGACTTCTTTTCCCCGCACTATCGAAAATCACCAACGTCTTATCACCTGCCCCAATCGATCCGTTTAAAGTTGCGGAGAACGGCCTTGATGCGATTTACGTCACTTCAAAGAGCAAGCAGCAAGAAACCGTGGTGACTGTATTAGCACCTATCAAATACAATCTCGAATATCCCTCTGTGCACTATGCGGAAGCGGAGGAAGGTGGAATTTTTGACATTGAATATACAGATCAATTTTTGGATGCTGTTGGGGGTAAAGTTATCGAAAGCCTGCTGAAGAGTCTTGATGATCCAATCATCAGCAAGTGGATTATTGCCGCTTTAACTCTCAGTGTTATCCTTAATGGTTACCTCTTCAACGCTGCGCGGTGGAGCATTAAAGAGCCCGAAACAGTTAGTCACACTCCGAAAGAGCCCGAAATCGACCATAAGGAGGAGCAGAGGAAAGAGGAAATTAAGGTGAATGGCACACTTCGAACACGCGAAGAGTGCGAGAAGCTGCTCAAGGAGAAGTTGGCCCCCTTCTTGACGGACGAGGAATTAATTGATCTGTCCCTGTGCGGCAAGATCCCTGGCTACGCCCTCGAAAAGACGATGGAAGACCCCAGCATCCCCCGCATCGACGCACTTACACGCGCAGTGAAGATCAGAAGAGCCGTCATTTCCCGAAACCCGCTTACAGCTGAACTAACCAGCTCATTCGAATCCTGCAAGCTCCCGTACAAGGATTACAACTACACCCTCGTCCATGGCGCCTGCTGCGAAAACGTCGTCGGTTATCTTCCACTCCCACTAGGCCTCGCAGGACCGCTCGTCATCGATGGAACAAGCTACTTCATCCCCATGGCTACAACGGAAGGTGTTCTTGTTGCGAGTACAAGTCGTGGCTGCAAAGCAATCAACGCTGGCGGCGGGGCTATTACTGTACTCACAGGCGATGGCATGACCCGCGGACCCTGTGTTAGCTTCCCAACGCTGACTCGAGCAGGCGCAGCGAAAGTCTGGCTAGATTCTGAAGAAGGACAAGCCGTAATGAAGCACGCATTCAACTCCACGAGCCGCTTTGCGAGATTGCAGTCGATGAAGACGGCCATGGCCGGCACGAACTTGTACATCCGTTTCAAAACCACGACAGGCGATGCGATGGGGATGAATATGATATCCAAGGGTGTCGAGAAGGCGCTGCAGGTCATGTCCACGGAAGCGGGGTTCGACGACATGACTGTCGTATCCATTTCGGGGAATTACTGTGCCGATAAGAAACCTGCTGCTGTAAATTGGATTGAGGGACGGGGCAAGGCAGTCGTTGCTGAAGCGATCATACCTGCCGACGTGGTCCGTGGCGTGCTGAAGAGCGACGTCGAGACGCTCGTCGAGCTGAATACGAGCAAGAATTTGATCGGGAGCGCCATGGCGGGGAGCATTGGTGGGTTCAATGCGCATGCGTCGAATATTGTGACCGCATTGTTCATTGCGACGGGCCAGGATCCCGCGCAGAATGTCGAGAGTAGCAATTGTATCACCATTATGAAGAAGTGAGATTCCCTTGTTCCCCCCCCCCCCAACCCCAACCCCAGACCCCTTCAACATCCC
This sequence comes from Paracoccidioides brasiliensis, assembly GCF_000150735.1. Lineage (NCBI taxonomy): Eukaryota > Fungi > Ascomycota > Eurotiomycetes > Onygenales > Ajellomycetaceae > Paracoccidioides > Paracoccidioides brasiliensis. The sequence continues at coordinate 76,450 of NW_011371369.1, forward strand.
ACTAACCAGACCACAACAGCGTAAATGGCAACCTCCAAATCTCCGTCTCCATGCCTTCCATCGAAGTCGGCACCATAGGCGGCGGCACAATTCTCGAAGCTCAATCGGCCATGCTCGAACTCCTCGGCGTCCGTGGCGCGCACCCCACCAATCCGGGTGACAATGCTCGACAGCTCGCCCGCATCATCGCCGCTGCTGTCCTGGCAGGTGAATTGAGTTTGTGCAGTGCGTTGGCAGCGGGACATCTCGTTCGGGCGCACATGGCGCACAACAGGAGTGCAGTGTCGGTTGCAGGCGCAGGCGCAGCGTCGACGGTTACGCCTAGCGCGGTGCCCACGCGGTCTGTTACGCCGGTTTCGGCGGCGGTGGGGGCTGCGAGGGGGTTGGCGATGACACGGGCTGGGCAATAAAAGGGCTTGTGTAATTTTATTTTATTTTTTATATTTCCTTTTGTTAGTTGGTGTGATGAACAGATGTCGTGTCTTCCTAACATTTTGCGTTTTCTCATGTTCCCCCCGCCACGGCATATATGGAGCGTATATCCACTGGGAATTTTGCTTATTGGTCTTAACTTTTAAAGTATCTTGTCTTCATCTTCCATCCTCATCTCTCTTCCTGCTCCTTGTTGTAGCTCTTTTGGTGTTTTGTGTGTCAATGTGCTTTTTTTGTCGGTCCTGGTTACATATAAAACTCACATGTACAGAAGAAGAGAGGAGACGAGAGGAGAAGCTATGGAGAACCTGCATATCGCCTACCATTCCCCGCCGGTCTTGTCTGTTTTGTGATGACCGTTGATTCACGTTACTGTTTCCCACGACTACACCTGTATATGTACATATCCCTTTTCTGTCGTACCCCCTCCGTTCCCCTCTTCGCTTCGGTTCTTGGACTCTCACGAGCCAACTGGTGGTGGGCACAGTGCATATAGAGATATCCAATCAATCTTATTTTTCTTTAAAAAGGGCATTTCTGTCCGTCATCGAACCGAGAGCTTTGACGGAATAACTTTTTTCTCCCGAATTTCCGCCGTCTCCTCACCGCTCGCTTTCTTATGTAAATGTTCAGAATGCCATCGTATTTCGGTAAACCAACCTTACAAACTGTAAGATTTCCAAGGATTGACTTGAACCTAGATAACTAATCTCAACCACTGGAACCCAAGAACCCGTGGGGAAATAAACGCCGACCTGCTCACTACACTATCCTTATTTGAGAGAGAGAGAGGAGCCAGGCCTGTTGACATTTCCAAGGTTTCTTCCAGAAAGTGGGTACAACTCCCTGTTCCCTGTTCCCTGTTCCTGTTCCTGGACCGGGTTTAGTTGGGAAATCAGCTCGGCTTCTTTTCTCAGTAGAACAACCTGACAATGGTGGAGGGAGTCCCAGTTAATGTTCATCTGCAGACTCTCGGTCTTCCCCCGAGAGTTCAACAGCGCCTACACGCTAAACCGTCCACTGATGGTTTAACCGGCGGGTAGGTAGATCATGCAAATACGAGCAGCACGCACCGACGCAGTCAAGAGAGACGAGACGCAACACAGCGCGTAACAAGCGTAACACCCGTATGGCTCTTCCATCAAATCAGTAACTAAAACATCCCAGTAGCGTCGCTCACTGCGGTGGCTGACTCGTGATTGCAGCGTGCCTATTCGGCTGCTAGCCAGGGCCCGAGCAGGACCCTTTAACTATATACTTCAATTAATCATCGTTTCTGGTTTGTTGTTGGAGTCTGTCTGCGCGGTTTTCCAGGGTTGGGCCCCAGGGCTTATTTACTTAGTCGCTCAGGGATCTGTTAGTTGTGGGTTTCTCGGAGACCTCTGTGTAGATCGAGTCTTCGTCATCCTCCTCCTATTTTCCTCAATTCCAACCAAACCTCTCAACCTCCTGCACAGAAAAGGGGGCTGGGAGAAGGGGAAGGGTAAAGGGGAGGGAAGGGAGAGAGGGGTGGAAATGCATCATCTGAGATCATCATCCATCATCCTCTTGCAACAATCCCTAGGGATTCCGTAATTCACGCATTTCAGCTTTCTTCATTCCCCCTCGTTCTGTCTACTCCATCCACTCGCTCTCTTCATTTCCTACCTGTGAAAACCTACCCCGATCGAACCTTGGGGCCAGAGCCAGCGTGGCTGATCGTCTGCCAGAGAAGACACACTCTCCCCCCCTGCCGTCCTCCGTAGCGAAGATCTCCTGATTTTCCTCTTCTTCGTCCACCCGCTCGAACTCTCCCGTCGCGTCCCAGATTTGGACAAGACGGAACAACACGCTGCATTCGTTCCGCCAAGGCTAACAGTTTAGTTACCCCAGTGGTCGTCGCCTCTTTTCATCTCCCTCTTCGTCCTCCTCCGCTTGGTTGTTCCTTCAACCATCTCACGATCTCCACTTCTCCGCCACCACCACCACCACCACCATCCTCGCCACCAAACCCCCCAACCCCCCAACCCCCCCCAACCCCTAATCCCCTACCTCCCTACCCCTAACCCTAGTCTCCAAACCACCTACCGAATCTGCTGCCAACCTCGTCTCCATGAAACTTGTCCTCTCTGCTGCTGTTATTGTTTCTCGACACGCTCGTTACGACCTTTCATTCTGCTCTTCGTCCTGACCCTCCCTTGTGCCTCGTCTGCGGCTATTCTCAACACTCCCAGACCGCTATTCGGCTGGTGAAACGTACTCCTCTCCAGACGCTCCATACGGCCAAAACCTGCCAGCTAGCCAGTCAGCCCAGCCATCCCGAGGAGAGAGAAAAAATATACAATTCTTGGAAACCTGAACTGAAGGGAAAGGAGAGAAGAGACACAAAAAGCGCAGTTGCATACAACGAACAAATCTGCATATCCGTTCAAACCATCATTGATTAATTAATGTTCGCTCCCAATGCTGTGAAAACAAGGGGTTCCAGATAACCAACCACTCTCTTTTTCCTTTGGTTCATTTTTCCTTCCCTCACCTCCCCCCCCTCCCCTTTCTCTCTTCTCTCCTTCCTAGCCGCTTAACCTCCCCGCTACACCTATACGGGAATGCCCTGCTCAGTCACCCAGGGAGACAATGTCACGCATTTCTGCTGACGAAAGCATATGGCCCGGAACCAACCATTTCCACTCCATGAGCAACAAACTCGATCCCTCCAAATCTCCCGCTCCCCCGCCCGGTCGAAGCGCCCCAGCATCCACCCCGAGATCAGGTGGCCCACCCTTCAATCCTCTGGAATTAAATGCTCCTGACATTGGTCCTAATGGTCTCATCAACAGCAGCGGGCCCCCGAATTTCAATGGTACCAATGGTGTCTACGGGAACAATGCCCTTGCTCTGCATCGGCCGTCGGCCAAGTCCCAAAACCCCTCACCCCCCAGCTCGGTCGCCTCTAAGTCAAGGGTCAGTGATGGAACCCTTTCCGACCAGCGGAGCAGGAGATATGGCATGATGGAGGACCTGCTACGGAAGCATTACGCGATACTAAAACGGTTCATGCAGGGACAGGGCCGAGAGGACCTCAACGCTTCACGGGCAAGTAAGGCCCGCGACAAACTCCTCCGCCTCTCCCCAGGCCAGGTCATGGAATTGAGTACAGATGTCTACGACGAGTTGCTCCGCCGACAGGCTCAATCGCCCAATCGACCCGGTGGCAACAGGCCAGATGTACCACCCTACTTGCTCCCGCGTCAAGAATTCCACGAAAAGCGCAACCAGGCGCGCCAGAAGTTATCCACCCTGCTACAACCACGCTTCATAGACCTGGCTGCCGACGTGCTGTGCGAGTTGGAACGGCGCCTCCCTCACTTCGCCAACATGGATCCTGCAAGTCGCAGAATGAGTCCCGCACTGAGTGTGCGCAGTGTTGTTGGAGGCGGATACGCTTCCAGCAGCAACGGCTATGATCCACGCCCAGGTTCTAACGATTCCTCGAGCTACGGGACAAATAGCTACCCTGCCCCTCTCCGCACACACTCTCGAGGCCCGGGTCCCGGCGGTCTGGGCCTCCGGGGGGGTTTGCCGCCTGACCCGCACCCGCCAAGCGCCCGATTTCCCCCCCGCCAGGGTTCATTGAACGCCTCCACAACTGGTTTAGATATCAATGGTGAAATGATACCTGAAAATGGGCCGCTTCCGAAATCGTTTCAGAGTAATACCATTGTGCCGAATAAGAGTACGATGGTTGAGGAGGATGTTGAGGGCAGCGATGAAGGTGGAGAAGATGACGGTGAGATTGATTATGTGCATGATGGGGTTGATGGGGTTGATGGCATGCAGTATGAGGATGATGATCCGGATCGGAGAAGCGATGCATTTGCATTGGATAAGGTGTTGGAGAGTCGGAAGGAGACGACGATGACGCTGGTTGGGAATGGGAATGGAGCTGGACTTGGAGTTGGAGTTGATTCGGAGAGGGAAAAGGAGATGTTGGCTGAGGCGCGGGGGCAGGTGTCTAAGTTGGAGAAGAGGGTGGATGAGTTGGAGGCTCAGTTGAAAGAGAAGGTTGGCGAGGCTGATAGGCTGCGGGCCGAGGTTAGGGGTAATTCTGATGTGAGTTGTTCTGGATACATATCTAGTTCTTTGTTTTTTGTCTTTGTCTGTGTTTTCATTTGGCTTATTTTATTTTGGTTTATTTTATTTTTGCTGTTGAATGTGTTTACTGACATCTTTAACATTTCCCAGTCTTTGGATTCTGAAAGACAACAGTGGGAAAGTATGAGAAAAGATTGGGATCGGAAAAGAGAAGAGTGGGACAAGATGAAGTCGCATTTGGAAGCGAAGCTTTTAGAGTTGCAAAATCTGCAGCATCTAAATGTTTCGCTGCAGGATCAGTTAGAAGGCGAACGAAGGGAATATGAAAATCGAGAACAGGATTTACGGCAGCAAATTCAGCAGGCTTTGACAGCGGCAGCTGCGGCTCGGAACACAGATTTAGAGATGGGCAGAGAGATAGACAGAGGTAGAGGTAGAGAGACCGACATAGATAGCGGTGTATGGAAATCGCGAGCTGAAGATTCCGAACGGGAAAACCAGGAACTTAAGGAGGAGCTTCAAAAGCAACGTGAAGTCACAGAACAAGTCCGAAAAGAGGCCTCCAACTTCCTGCAGGAGATGCGGGCGCTGTCTGATCGGACGCAGGAACGTTGGGAACGCGAAGAACGCCTCACACAGGACTTTCACAGGATGGAAGAAGAGGTTAAGCTCTGGAAGAACCGCTACGCAAAGACGAAAACACAACTACAACATCTACGATCCCCCTCACTTGGGCTTCCAGGACATAACATCCAAGACGTCGCAACCATTGCCGCAACGGAAAACGACATCAGCCATCCAGACGGACTAGTCAACGATGTCCACCTTACCAAATTCCAAATATCCATCGACGAGCTCTTGCGCACTGCACGCATGGCAGATCCAGCATATGTTCTCGAGCAGATGAAAGCCGTCGTCTTCGCTGTCCGCCATATAACACAAGACGTCGAATCTGCCCAGTCAAATGGGAAAGCAGCTGATGATCAGCTAACGCCATCATCACACATTCGCTCCCGTGCCAAAATCCGCGTCTCGGCCACAGCAAACAACCTTATCACCGCCTCCAAGGACTTCGCAAACAGCAATGGGATATCCCCCGTATCTCTACTCGACGCAGCAGCCTCACATCTCTCAGCCGCAATTGTCGACCTGATCCGTATCGTCAGGGTTCGCCCGACTCCCGCAGAGGAGATTGAAGACAATGATGGTGTTGGGGATGGTGATGATCTGGACGCCATAATGCAGTCACCAACCTACTTCAGCGTCCCGTCTAGCCTGGACAGGTTGAGTGGGAATGAATCTGTGTACAGCGCTATTAGCTCGCCGCATTCTGCGCAGCATTCGCGGATGGCGTCAGTGGCTTCGGGTGCGGGGGGACATATGCAGATGCACCGGAAGACGTTTTCGAATGGGCAAATGCTTGGGAAGACTGGGCTTGGTATAGAGGAGGTGGATGGGGAGTTAGAGGAGCTCAGGGTAAGTATATAAACTCAACTTACTGGCAAGCACGGGGTAAAATGTACATATGTTTAATTATCGATCCACATTTGTTACGATGGCAGGTCTACCTGGAAGAACAAACAGATGGCGTCGTTCAATCCATCCAGGCTCTCGTCTCCTCTATCCGTGCAGAGCCAGACGACATGTCCGCTATACGCGTGCATATCGACGCAATCTCCTCTGTCGTCAGTAGGATTATCTCCATGACGGAGAATGCGATGGCGCAAGAGCAGCTGAAGCAGCAGAAACATCCCTCCACCTCAAACGATGACAACAACAATAGCAGCAGCAGTAGCAGCAGTAGCAGCAGCGACAACAGCAGCAGTGACAACGGCAGCAGCAGCGGCAGCAACAGCAGCAGTAGCAGTAACAACCTCCGCGACCGCGCAGGCCCAATCATTCGCAACCTTTCCTGTTGCCGGGATAGATTAGCGAAGGAGGGCGCTTTGGGCGGGAAGGCTATGAGCGTTGTGGAGGTGCGGGATGTTATGGGGAAGTTGCTGCCGATTGCTTTCGAGATTGCGAGGGAGACGAAGGAGCTGGTGCAGAGACTTGATATGAGATGGGTGTGATGGGTGGCGGTGGAGTTAACACGGGAGGAGGACGATGACGATTCCCGATGAGATGAGAAATTGCATAAGGTGTTTTTTAGTTTTTTTTTTTTTTTTTTTTTTTCTTTTTCTTTTTCTTTTTTTTTTTTGTAAATTGTTTGCTCATCCAGCAACGTAACAGTTTCGTCTATTCGCCTCTGTTATTGTTCCCTTTTTCGGTATGTTTTACATACTTAGGTTTTTTTTGTACTGTATTTGCATGGGATATGGGGTGAATTGTATTTGGTGATGCTTGTATATAGTGAGTGTGGAGTTTTGGCTAGGATAATATCTCTCTTTGTTTTTGTCATTCTTGATTTCTTCAATAAGCTCATTTTGCTCCCATTCGATATTAAATATATGGAATTTATACGAACATTCTTCCTAAGTAATAATGCTTTTTTGGGATAACGGGACAGGTCTTTGGATTTCTTATTCTGACTGCTGTAGTTAACAATTGCGTTCCCCCGCGCTAACTGCTTAGTCATATCTGAAAACAATTTCTGATATTAAAGTTCACTATTCGGCTTTCAGCTGTTGACCTTGAACCAATTTTTGCCGTGTACTTTTACAACTTCTTCCGGTCCTGAACAACCCATCCCAGCAAGGAATTCTGTATGTAAGTATTTATATAACCTTTCCACTGCTTCTTTGCTGCATCTCTTTGAATTTTCCCTCCCCAATTGGCCTTGGCTATGGTTTGATGTCATAGAAGAAGAGACCTCCGGAGATGGGAGGAGGGTTCTCCCGGAAGACTTTGCTTTGAGAGCAAAGGATGAATGCAATCAATCATCCGTAGCGGAGATTAGCCACCTACGAGAGTTGTCCATGCATCATGCATACTTTGTCAATTGGTGTCTCTCTGGATATCTACCACCACGGGTTCTTCACCGTCAACCCGGACCAAAAGAGCTCTTGAGAGGCTTTGCCAAACGAGAGGCTAGTAGGAATAGCTGCACTGGGCTAACTTTGCGAATATATACCTCCTTATTTGCAGTGTTATCATTAAAGATATATACATATTTTGTGTAAGTGATTTCACTTTCCAATCTCCTATGTATTTATTGTATTTATTATAAAGTTTGATGCTCATTCTGTCGCCTTATGGTTGTTGCATGCTAACCAAGCTGGAAACGTAGAATATTACATCCATCTATACACACACACGTCCAACACGCCCAACATGTCCTTCCTCGCACGATCGCTGCCAACCACTCTCCCTCTTCTGCAGTTTTCTTCCTCCGTCCTCCGGGCTTCTTCATCTTCTTCCGCTGCCTCTTCCGCCTCATCTGCGCTTCGCTCCCTCTCCCACTCCAACGCCCATCTCCGTTCGTTCCATTCATCCCCCGCAACCGCGACTATCAAAACATTCTTCGACGTCAAATTCTCGGATCCGGATACGAAGCAGGGTAAGTTATCTTGGCTCCTGCAAGGAGTGTAGTTATTCGACTTGCCTCTTATTTGTAATGATATCAGTGTCAATTGAATGGCAAAAAATCCGACCTGTTCGAATTGTAACATAAACTAATTTCTTTAACCAATCCTTTCTTCATAATAGCCGTTCAGGAACGAATTGAGTTCGAGCTCTTCGACGATGTCGTCCCTAAGACCGCGGAGAACTTCCGTGCCCTCTGCGTTTTCTCGAGAGGACAAATTTGGTTACAAGGGCTCTTATTTCCACCGCATCATCCCGGGATTCATGATCCAGGGTGGCGACTTCACCCGTGGTAACGTAAGTTCAAAAACCCTCAGTTCCGTTTCCACCTTCTTCCTTGTTTTCTTCTTCTTGCTGTTGCCAGATCACGCATTTACTCGGTTTTTGGACTATCTGCGAGTTTTAGCTAACTTCTATATGTATATAGGGAACTGGTGGCAAGTCCATCTACGGAGACAGGTTCCCCGATGAGAACTTCAAGCTCAGCCACAAGGGACCGGGCTATCTCTCTATGGCCAATGCCGGCCCAAACACGTACGTCTACCTGCCATTTAATTTCAACTTCACTTTTCCCATTGCCCCCGTTGCAAACTTGTAGTATTAACTTAGTCTGTCCCCGACGATTTCAGCAACGGCTCTCAATTTTTTATCACGACCACGGAAACCAGCTTCCTCGATGGTAGGCACGTCGTTTTCGGCAAGGTCGTGCAAAAGGACAAGAACGATAATAAATACATAGACATCCTTAAAAAGATCGAGAAGAGTGGCAGTGACCAGGGCCGAATTACAGCAGATATTACACCCCAAATTGTTGACTGCGGTGAGATCAAGGACGAAACAGCTGTTTAAGTTTCTGTATTTTAGAAAGGAAGGAGGCTTTCTTTTTATTTTTGTCTTTTTCGTTTTTTGAAGGTATGAAGGGTGAGCTATGGTGATGAAGAGGGGCAATTGTACAGTACAGCAGGAATTGTAGAGGGCAGGAAAAAAACCGATTTACATGGCTCATCTGTATTTAGATATCAATATCTGGTAATCTGCTACGAGTGTAACATGGCCAGATGTATTTGATAGATGGCGTCAGAAACATTGAATCCTTTACAAGAGGCGTGCCATTGTGGACTGAACGAGCATAAGATCGAAGAGAGACCGCTGGGTCACAGAAACACGAGGCGTTGGCTCGGGGTTGTGTTCAGATCGCTGGTGAGAAAGAAACGGCTCACTGACATCAACAAGTTCTAGTATACTATTCTTTGCATTGATCGCTCAGCCTATTTATTGCCATTAATTGTCAATCACCGATAAAGCCCCAGAGTTTAGCATAGTTATCCGTAGTGAAACTGGGATTGTTTTCATAAATACAATAAGGAAACAATTCGTACGCAATGGTGATTTTTCTTGATTCCTCTTTTAAGATCAACACCACGGCAGACGTCCGATAAACCGCGGTTGGATCATTTCGATCAATCGATTCAAGCAAAGGATAGAAAAGGGGCTCCATTTCTTGTGGCCCATTTTTCAGTATGTTTTAGGAGACTATAAAGTTGACGATGGTAATGTAATTTACCCCTCAATGATTTCAGCACTCATGTCACCCAAAGAAAGATCCATCAGCTATTTTTGTGATCAGGCGTACCAGGGTTTCTTTACTGTCGCAGACCCGGGTACGTAGTTCATCTATCATGCCGAAATCTTTCAATCGGTCACGGACGAAAAGCTTTCATGTCGTTGTAGGCAAGCAGATGGATGGGAAGCCTTGTCTCTTCGTCGAAGGCATCGCAAACTTCCCCAACTCCAGAATTGAAACAAAGCTTCGCGTCATCAGGGGCAACCCTTGACCCAGCTTAAGAGCATCTCTACCATGTGTCTGTAATCTTCATGGTTTTTCTCGTGTTGTAAATTCTTGTTCCAGGCAGATCCGGGTAGTAAATGAAGAACAAAACCAGAGAGGCGGTATCTTAGCAATTTTCGAATGAAAAAGGTTCGGTCTGTGACTCGACGCGATAGGATTCCCAGCTCCATCCGCTGCACAACGAAATAATTAAGTAATTCGGCTCATCGTTCGATGCCATCAGCCAATCCTTCGCCCTCCCCTTCCAGCACTTTTCGGCCTGCCGCTTTTAGCACGCCGTTCAGGATCTCCCTGACCTGCTTACATCCGTCGAACCCTACTGCGAACATAGTTTCCAGATATGATATATGTACGCCAGACTCCATCTGGACAACTGACAGCATCTGGTTGTCCTCTTCATCATCCATGGGGTCGTGTCCCGGAGGGGCTGGATTTGAATTTGCAACAGTCATGAACGGAAGTTCTTGTTCTTCGGGCATTGACATGTCAAGGAGCGGATCTAAACTTTCGTTGATTCCACCTACTCGTTTCATTTCTGGTGTGGCGGGTGTAGACGCCCGTCCGCTCATTCCGACTGTACAAGCACAAAGAAGGCCTGGCATAGGTATTCCAGCATCCACCAATGCCAAGGTGCAGGCATTTATACAAGCTGCGAAGAGGGAGCCATCAGATGACAGAACAGAAATGTTAAGAGATATTGTGCTATGTGGGTATAGATGGGTGTGTAGGTGTGGTTGGAAGGCATCACGAAGGGCAATGGCTAGATCGGTAGATGCTTGTCTGTAGCTTTGGTTAGAAATATAAACAGGGCCGATATATTAAAAAAAAATAACCAAATATTAATCATGTTTGGGTAATGGACACGAGCTACCAACCTATCACCTCCACCTCCACCTCCACCTCCACCGGCACCGGCAGCTAAACTTTTCTTCTTCCTGTCAACACCAGAGAAACCTGCGATATTGACCGCGACAGAAATAATGGCCCCCTCACGAGCTGAGCCCGTTGCTTCAGATCGTCGACCCTCTGCTGGCCCATGGACCATACATATAACAATGGTATTGCCCATTGCGAGATATGAGGACCCAGATGTCGCTGGATTAGTGGAGATCTGAGCTTGCATTAAGCGAAGTTCATTCCAACGACGGCCATCTAGCCTAAGTCTTGTGAGGCGATATGTTGTTGAGGTGTCGAGAGGCATAATGATAGGATTTATCTGGGTCTTGCGCGTGCTTGCACAGCGCTAGAGTAAATATCGTGACCCTTTTACCAACGACCGAACAACGATTGAGGAGACTACAACAGCACAAGATCGTTTCTCATGAGATAAAATGAAGAGAAGACTTCGGGAGGTTCTATATTCCAACTTCTCCTCCGCAGACAAACCAATCGTGATATGGGTATAATCTTCACAGTGGGGTGCGGCGGCGGCTTAAAGGTTTTTGTGAAGCGCAGCAATTAAGGGAAATTGGACAGAAGTGATCCAATGGACGAAAGATAGATAGCTAGAGAGAGGATGATTTTCGTTGATCGCTTTATTGGGGTATGAGCATCAGGGCGTGGTTTTTGTTTCAGAAAGAAGAAAATCTCCAACCGCGCTGGGGGAAAAGAAATCCGATGTTAAGCTTTGTACTTATTTGGGATATTTGTGACGTCTGGTCATGTGACTTGGCGATTTACCCTTCAATCAGCGTTGTGTCTCCGCATCCAGCTCTGGAGGTCGCCCTTTAAGGTCGAAAGTTCAACTCCCTCTTATTTAGGATGGTTTCCAAATGGGATCTGGAGAATTCCGATGCCACCACACAAAGCGGTGACACTAGCGACGATGACTTGGGCTACCCAAGGAATACTCCCAAGAAATGGCGGCATCGGATGGAGAACAACTCTGAAGGTATGAGAGCCTCAATTCCTCCCGGCCACTTTTATCTAGTTATTCTTACCAAACTAATAAGAATCGGATGTAGGAGTCAGTTCATCAGAACAGCCGGGACTGGGCCGCAAGGCATGCAGCGCTAAAAACCCAATTGCCGTATCTGTAAACCAGGAGGTCATATCATTGTCAGACGATGAATTCAGTGATATAAAGGATTTTGACGATGGTGCGGCTGCATATGAGAAGTTCAAGAACAGAAAAAGTCTCCAGCGCAAGCAAGCAGCTGCAAGAACTCGAAGAGCTAAAGGTGTAACTCAAAATCCAACTGTTGGAAAACGCCCAGCCAATACCGAAGCCAACACGTCCTCCCGGAAAAGACAACGACAGTTAAAAGAGTATGGAGAATTATCATCCGATGATGACATGATGGGACACATCCTGCCAAGCTACATTCAAAACCGCCGCTCAGCGTTTGACAAGAAAACAGTGCTGTTGAAAGAGGCAGGATTAAAATTGCCACCAAGTTTTGACGATGTCGAGTTCTCTGATGATGAACATCTGGAGGATCTGAAAGAGAAGCCGGATTTCCAAAAGGCTACTCCATCAAGGAGCTATGAAGACATTCAACTTCCGTACTCTTTAGGCTTGATCCCAGCCCCGATCGCACAGTGGCTACGAGACTATCAAGTTCGGGGGGTTGAATTTCTACACGAATTGTTCGTTTATCAGAAAGGAGGGATCCTCGGAGATGACATGGGTCTAGGGAAATCAGTGCAAGTAATAGCTTTCCTAACGGCCGCATATGGGAAAACAGGCGACGAACGAGATGCTAAGCGCATGCGAAAGATGAGACGAAAGGGAGACGGGGTATGGTATCCCCGAACTTTAATTGTTTGTCCTGGGACTCTTTTGCAAAATTGGAAATCTGAATTGGATAGATGGGGTTGGTGGCTCGTGGAGATATATCATGGTGCTGGAAAGGAGGCAGCTTTGCAGTCTGCTGCTTCAGGCAGAGTTGAGATCATGCTCACAACCTACAAAACCTACGTGCTCAATAAGGGCGCGTTGAATATGGTTGAGTGGGATTGCGTCGTGGCAGATGAGTGCCACATTATTAAGGAGAGAAAGTCAGAAACAACACAGTCGATGAATGAAATTAATGCTCTTTGTCGAATTGGTCTTACTGGCACAGCTATCCAAAATAAGTACGAAGAACTCTGGACACTACTCAATTGGACTAACCCCGGGAAATTTGGACCGGTATCCACTTGGAAGTCCACGATTTGTGACCCGCTAAAATTAGGACAGTCTCATGATGCAACTACGTACCAACTTAGCAAAGCGAGGAAGACAGCAAAAAAGCTGGTTAATAACCTTCTACCTCCGTTCTTCCTCCGCCGCATGAAAACACTGATCGCGGACCAGCTACCAAAGAAGAGTGATCGAGTCGTATTTTGCCCACTCACTCCAACCCAAGCGGATGCGTACGAGAGGGTTTTAGATAGTGATATAATTAAGTATATCAAAATGTCCTCTGATCCTTGCTCCTGTGGATCCGGTAAGAAATCCGGCTGGTGTTGTCGCATGTACTTACCGCAGGGTGGAAAATGGCAAAGTTATGTCTTCCCGGCGATTTCAAACCTGCAAAAGCTCAGCAACCACCTTGCTATTCTCATTCCACAATCACAGGATCCATCTGAAAAACAAGATAAGGACCTAGAAATGTTACAGATCGCCTTACCGGACCAGTGGCGACAGCTTTATGCCACGAGGGATTCAATCCTTAACTATGCGAACCACGAATTTTGCGGAAAGTGGAAAGTATTAAAGAAACTGTTAAAGTGGTGGCACAGAAATGGAGACAAAGTCCTTGTCTTTTCGCATAATGTGAGGCTGCTAAAAATGCTCCAGATGCTCTTCAAACATACTAGTTATAACGTCAGTTATTTGGACGGTTCTATGACCTACGATAATAGAGCCAAAGCCGTTGACAATTTCAACGCTGATCCTCGAGAATTTGTATTTCTTATCTCTACGCGGGCTGGAGGAATAGGACTGAATATCACTTCTGCTAACAAGGTCGTCGTTGTCGATCCGAATTGGAATCCTGCCTTCGATCTCCAAGCACAGGACCGCGCATATCGTATTGGGCAATCGAGAGATGTTGAAGTGTTCCGGTTAATTTCTGCTGGGACAATCGAAGAAATTGTCTATGCCCGCCAGATATACAAACAACAACAGGCAAATATTGGATATACTGCCAGCACAGAACGGCGATATTTCAAAGGGATCCAAGAGAAAAAGGACAGAAGGGGCGAAATATTCGGCCTCTCAAATATGTTTCAATACCAGGGAGACAATATCGTCCTGAGAGATATCGTCCACAAGACGAACGTCGCGGAGAGCAAAGTTGGTGTTAAAATCGTCGAGCTCGAACTGGATGAAACCAATGATGGGCTTAATAAAGAACCTTTTCCTTCGCCAAACGATGAGGAGAATGACGACGCAATGAGCCAACTAGCCGCCATGATTCGAGGAGAAGAGGTCGGGGACAGTAACGAAAATACAAAGAACGTCATACAGGCCAAGCATGACCCTATCCAGGCCATTCTAGCTGGAGCAGGTGTCAAATATACACACGAAAACTCCGAAGTAATCGGTTCATCGAAGATCGAAGAACGCCTTAGCCGTCGCGCCGAGATGGCAGCTGACGGCGCCAGCTTTGGTGAGGAGCAAGTTTTCCAAGGCTCGCAAGATGATGTCTCTTCAGGCTTTGATGTCACCCATGGAGGCAAGCGTGTTCGGTTTAAGTACCACCCGCCAGAGGACGTAAAGAGGCGTCAGTTTTGTAGCATGGCCAAGCGATTTGGATTTGACAGTCCCACCGAGTTTGCTCTCGTTGTCGAGGGGATGACTCAGGCCCAAAGGAGAGGTTATCTGGCAAAGTGGTATCGAGAATGCCAGTCAATGCTGATGAGCGGCACCAATACGCCGGTCCAGGAAGAGGATGTGAGCCTGCTGAATAGTATTCCAAAGCAGCAAACGCCAGGCTGATGCGTAGCAGTCACCAGTGATTCTAACGTACATGCGTATAAGCATTTATGATAGCTGGGTATCGTTACTTTTTGGAAAGCCCTTTTTGGGGGGACTCCTAGTTCATACCACTGCATACCATAGATCCACGTGGCCCATGGAATTTTCGTCTGGGAATTGGCTGGACTGCAGGATCCTCTGATTAACGAAACGATCTCGTTGTCTACAATTCTGCAATTTTTGGGTTTCCTTCCCAGCAGGTCCAAATCCATCTTTTGATTCGAGGGCCAGTTGTCTATACAACTTTAGGGAAAACCCCTCTCTGATTCCTCTGGAAACTTTCAAACCATCTTGCTAAGTAGTGATGCATATACGGAGCGATTAATGGTGCATATGTCTAGTGGCTTTTGACTCCACAAATCCAATGATCAGGGGTTGATTAATAATTCGGCTTTTACTACATATGTTGACTGTTGCGTTGGATAATGCAGTAGTTTGCTGGTTTCCAGACTTTTGCTCAAGTGACTATTAAGCTCACATAATATTAAAGGGCCCTATGCTATGGTAAAGCCCTACCGTTCAGATAGTGTTCTAGTGATACATGACTCATATAAACAGGCAACTCCCAGACTCCACGCTTAAAAAATTTAATCAAACAATATAATCGCAGTAGACGAAATTCTCATAAATTTGACGGCCAGCCCATCAAATACTTCCCGAAGCACAATTTAAAACCAAGATAGAGTCCACAATGCGGGTAGATTGGGCCATTTCTCCTGCCACTTGGCAAGGATCTCAGGAACCTTCTCATCGAAGCATCTCCTCGCTTCACCAGTCGCCTGATCCCAACCATTCGCACCGTTGATTTTCTGTTCCTCATCAGCCGCACTGTTCAGCCTGTCTGCCAGATCAAGAATCGCCTTGGAGCCAACCAGAGCCTCCTCGTGACTATCACGAATGTCGACGTTGAAAACATGCACGGGGCGATTCAGCGGGGCACCGCGATTCATCAAATCCTCAACCACGGCATCCCAGCACCGCTCTTCACAAGTAATGATAGCATCAACTAACCCTCCCTCTGTCCCCAAACTGCCCTTGTCCCCTCTAGACACATGATCCAGTCGCGGCATTCCGGGTACCCATTCCTGAAAGCGCTCCGGACCCCATTTCACGTTCTTGTTTCGCTCGAGCATGGTGAGGACGCCATTGTTGCGGTATAGTCTAGGGTCCTTTTGCAATAATTCATCGTACATTTGAGCGTAGGATACAGTGTTGAAGTTATAGACATTAGGTTGCGTGATGGATGGGCCTGGGAGCCGGACCAGGGACCCCGTGCCAAAGGATATTACTGGATACGATGACGGTGGTGAAGAAAGGCGATTGTGTGCCTCCATTGACCGATTTTGATTGGCAGCACATACTGTGCAGAATTTAAGTTTGTACGATGTCGATGAGGGGTGCGGTGGTGGTGGTGTAGGTGTTTCATCGGCTGTGCCATCCGTCCCCGCTGGAGGGGTTGAAGATGAGGGTTCCTGCGGGGGCGGAGGCGGTGGAGGAGGGGGTGGATTTGCGGTCATTGCTCGAGCAAGTCGAGGATCTGTACTCATGTTGTCCTTTTCTGATGTGGGTCTACTAATCTACTGGGCCCTATAAAACGGAGAGTCTAGCAAGAATATTCAAGTGCTCTTAGGTATGAAGCCTGCCTAATGGAAGCTCTCATCCAAAAAGGCTGAAAAGTCAGATCACTTGATATTTGAACCACTAGGAGATCTGCAATCAGCAATGAGAATCAATATAGTCCGTGTATTTCAAATAGAAGGCATACAAAAATTCGATGTTACAGATGTATCAAAGCAAACTTTCAGATAGGTATATTCTTGCGTATGATTAAAGTGTCTCCTCACAAAAAGGGATTAGGACAGCTCCAATAAATAGTTCATCATATGAGATTAGATAGAGTGAAACAGCCAGCACAACATACGAAATCGGGGACGTGTTTTGACATACCTTGATCGAGATGCTCCGTCTCTGAGCTCAGAAACTTGGCTAAGAGATGACCACGGAGAGAATATTTGCTGGTCACGGATGTTTAAACGATGTTCGTGAGGTTGGGGACGGATCAAAATAATTCCTGCCGCAAGTCCCGCTTAGTCATCACAAATTTTGAAGTGCAATCTTGCACAATACGAAATAGTTAATATTTATTATAATAAAAAGGGAATATTAGTATATATTCATTGTAAATGAGAAAGAGAAGTTTAAAGCATATAAGATTTAATAGTTGCTGAGTTCAATGTAAAGAGGGCTTAACAAGAGAGAAGCTGCTGAGCCTGCTATTTCATCTTCCACCCCTCTGTACTCTGCCAGCAGCAATTGTAACACACTCCGGCATACAAGAATAAGGTGTCCTGGTCCTAGCTTGATTGAATTTAATTAGAGGTAGTCGAGTGTATATTTTCAGATTAAATCTAGTCTCTGAAATATTTTCAATTTGTTGCTCCCTCGCTGAGAAATACGTTATCACAGAAGGCTGAATTGGATTAGTTAACCTAGTTGCTAACCACACGCTAACTACTACATAGTTCCCGTTGAATCTCCGATCCGCACCAGACATATCCCAAACCACGGTAAGCAAAGCTTTCAAAGCTTTTCAGAGTTGTATCTTACCATCAATGTCCTTGAAGCTTCCCATCACCATGCAAATTGGAACGGAGCATGAGATTCATCAGGTGATCTTAAGGTTGCATATAGTTACCACTCTACTCACGTTTTGGCCCGTCGCCAGGGTCATGTTTGCAGAGCGCGGAGTTCAGACAGCAACCAGGAGGTTGTTCTGAAGGGTTTTTTTCTTTTTCTTTTTTCTTTTTTTTTTTTTTTTGGTTTTTTCCTGCGGCTTGCAAACCTGACACAACCCAATCCAGACTAAACTTTGAGAAGTAAATCTCACAGAGCCAGAAGTTTAAAGGGGCACAAAATATTCGGAAGCTCTTAGATGTCATCAAGGACTCCGCCAGAAGTGAGAGAGATCATTGTCCCCTCTCGCAGTCCTGAAATTCTCTTTGGTCTTCTCTGGTCTAAAGATGTCGACATATGGGATTGGAGTATGGTAGTATGTGTCTCCTTTGGCATATCTGCTTAGACTTAGCTGTTTGGTGCGAAGTATCCTTATATGATTCAGGCTTACCTTCGCCCTAATATTTGACCGACTTCCTGAGGAGTCTAGTCCCGACATGTCCCAACTGTATGAGGACAGGGTCAGATACGACATATTCTAAGACTTCCTGCTGAGCTTGACACCTTAATATCAACAATGCAAAGAGCGCTGGCCGAGATTGGGCCCGGAACAACAAGAAGTAACCATACTATCGATACTGGAATAGTTGGTGTTTCAGAGGAAGACATTCTTCTCTTAGAAAGTGTCTTGATTCCTGACTCTGGGTTACGTCCTCCCGCAAAGGAAATGCTACACAATGGATGGCTTGACGGGAAGGGCCTTTGAGAGGTGGCTTAAACAATTGTACCAATCAACTTGGTTATTTTGAGAACAGCTCACAGCAAAATTTCCCAATAAAACTGCTCAGACTCAAGCTTCGCCCATTGGTTGCCAGCCCGAACTCTTCATGTTTGCATCACTCTGTTGGTTATCATGAGCTGTCTGGTTCCAGAGTGTTAGGGAGTCGAATATACCTGCCTAGGTTTGTCATTCACAAAGGAACCGTCAACTTTGCTCATAGGAGATAGTTGCATGCTGAATAGGGTCATTGGGGCTGGAATGAAATGGGTTCCTGTTGAAGCCCGTATGAGTAAGGGATCAACAAAGTAGATTCTACCATGATGTCCTTTGTCGCCTCTCTAATCTCAGTGTTCTTAGTGGCATCCTTCCCTAGTTCTTCATCAACTCGTTTCCCTAACGGCTCTGTCTGGCTGTGAGGGATTGGCAAATGATTTGTAGGTTTTGGAATCGAGTCTTAGATATATGTTTATTCCGCTCTTCGTCACTTGAAGGAACTGGCGTGAACTCATGGCAAGGCAAAAGATATGATTCTCACTGGCAGAATTTATATCAGAAGTGCATATTTTGTAGCTGAGACACGTGTGCTGGGAGGGCCAATTTGACCTTGCATCGAGCCAAGCAACAGACCTTCGCAGAGTCATCAGGAATTTCAAGGCTGCCACCTCCCATTTAAGGCTGCTGCTACATGCGCATTGTCTACACTGTTCTGGTGTGTCTACCCACTTGATCTACCTGGTTGTGAGATTAGGCATCACTGCAGCAATCAATAGCGTGCGATTTTCGCAATAACCCAACAACGATTAATTGACCCCGAGAGCAACACTAGTCAAGGCGAACGAAGTTCTCGAGGAGCCGCTGGTGTTGGTCGACCGCTTCGAATACTTCCAAGCGGTTCTAGATGAGTACTTGACCGCCTAGCAAGGTCTGGTTTTGTATGTACACACCCATACATATTGAAACACTTTCAATGTCAACCTCGGTTGATTTGGCTCAAGCTTGCGAAGATAGTGGAACTTGACGATGCATGATTCAATTCTCACAACTATTCTTAATGGATGTGCAGATTCTGAAAGTGAACTCCATGCCCTGTATGCTTCATTGAGTATTCTGAGATTCAAGGAATTGTGCTGTGATAAGAGACGAGCCCTTCTACTATCAGCTCTCACTGCTGTTGATCCTTGCATATCCTGTAGAGACCTAACTAATTCATGCCTAACAGCAATCCAGACTTTCAGATATATGAGTTAGATGTTATATCAGGACGATCTTGATCACGAACTCTGATGAACCATAGCCGAACTGCGAAGCTACCCCAGCTTCCATCACATGCCGAGGCTCAAGACCAGTTCTCCTCACTCAGATCACCCTATATATGATCCGACAATCTATATACTCTATACCAATTAATTGAGATCTTTTAATAATATATTTACTCCTAATAATAGTACTTTTATAAGAAGAGAGCTCAGTCATACTTATATATAACAATAAAAAAAGAGAATGGAGCCGTCCAGCGCAACCAAGGGTTTCTTCCAAACCCCCCCAACTATCCCGCCACAGTACGTTGAAGATGCTGCCCTTCGCAGGATAATCTCCTTGCATCTTCCTTCCCCAACTCCCTCCATCATCGACAAAGATCTATCTCGATTTTCCCGTCTTGTACTCTCAAGGTCGCATCTGGCCCACGTGGCCGACGCGGAGAAGAACCAGCCTTACCTTCGGCCACTTACCACGTTCGGAGTGGAGAATAAACAGGATCCCCTGGTCACAAGTGAGGGCTGGCGCAAACTACAGGATATTGGAATCGAAGAGGGCTTCGTGGCGCTGGGCTATGATGACGCACCAGGAAATCCGGCCTCGCACTGGAACAACCGAGTATATCAGTCCATCAAACAGCACATTTGGACCTCGAGTGCCGCCCTGGTTACATGCCCCGGTGCCATGACCGATGGTGCAGCCAAACTGCTCGGAGCGCATTTGAACGATAAAGATGGAGATATATTTAGGGAAGCAAGAAACCGACTAATCAGCCGCGACCCTCGTTTTGCCTGGACCAGTGGTCAGTGGATGACAGAAAGGAAGGGTGGTAGCGATGTTCGTGGAACTGAGACCGTGGGCAGGAAACTTTCAGCCGAAGAACAGAGCGCCAGCAATGGTGTTGATTCGCTTGGGAATCCTCTTGGGCCGTGGCAGCTTGACGGTTTCAAGTGGTTCTCATCCGCAACAGATGCCAATATGACAATTATGCTGGCCAAAACGGGGCCAGATGGCCAGATCAGTGCCTTTTATGCTCCCTTGCGCAGAAAGGTACCCGGAGGAGCCGAAGGCGAAACAGAACTCAACGGTGTGAGGATCCAGCGTCTGAAAAATAAGCTTGGCACCAAAACACTTCCTACCGCCGAACTGGAGTTGAAGGGGATGAGGGGCTATCTGATTGGAAAGCAAGGAGAGGGCGTCAAGGAAATTTCAACCATCCTCAATATTACCCGATTCCACAACATCATCGGAGCGGTTGGTGGTTGGGGAAGGGCACTGGCTATCTCGAGAGCTTATGCCAGAGTACGGGTTTCTGGAGGCAGACTTCTCACAGATATCCCCGCTCACGTACGAGCTCTTGCCCGAGACCATGTGATGTATAGAGCGCAGATGCACCTTGCGTTTCTAGTGGCTTCATTATTGGGGATTTCTGAAGGCCAAGACAGTTGCCTCACCCTGGCGACGCGTGCTTCTATTCTTCCCACTGATGCCCAGCAGGCTAGCGCTTTGCTGCGTCTCCTTACCCCCATGGCTAAAGCACAAACGGCACTCAGAGCCATACACGGCGTTCGCGCTTGCATGGAGAGCCTTGGTGGTGTCGGCTATCTCGAGAACGAAGATACTTTGTTCAACGTCGCAAGGATTTTCCGTGACACCTGTGTCGTCAGCATCTGGGAAGGGACCACTGACATCATGGCAGATGACTTCGTGCGTGTTATAAAGTCTCGTAAGGGCCCTGAAATCCTGACGGACGTTGGTCAATGGGTCGCGAGCGCTTTGGCGATTGCCAACAAGCATTCGTTTCAGAAGGAAGGTGAGAAATTGCAGAAAGCGTGGAAGCAATGGCTGCAATCTATCGACGGTAAGGATAAAGAGCAATTGAAATGGGAAGGGAGAGACCTCCTTGTTGGACTTGAGTATGTGGTTTGTGGCTTGCTGTTGATTTTGGATGCTGCGCGGGATAACGACGCTGTCACGAGAGAAATTATGCAGCGCTTCGTAATGCAGGATCAAGCCTCATATAGCTCCTGGGAAACTGAAGCGGCCTGGGATAAGAGGATTGTTTTTGGAGAAGAGGGTGCAGCTACAGCGAGGCTGTAATAGAGCCGACCTGATGCGTAAAGATATATCTACATTTTCTAATCCGCATCGTAGTTAATGACTCCTGGTGTCGAGGTAACTAATCAACCTTGATGCTCTTTCAGATGTAGATTTAAGCATATTAGTTAAATTTGATTTACAATATTTTCCTTCTCTGAAGCTATCCCTCATTCTCACCTTCACCTTCACCTTCGCCCTCATCATCTTGATCATCTTCATGAATCGGAAATGTCAATAGGGCCGCTACGCCACCTAAACCATCTAGTCTTCGCCCACTCTCATGATCGGAACTAAGGACTCGGACTTCCCCGCCATCCACGTCCCTCACTCGATCCACCAGCGCCACCCATCTATGCCTTTCAGCTACATTTTGGGCGCGAAACAGCTGGTTTGATATTATTAGGACTCCACCTCCACGGCCCACTGCGCCCTGTTCCACTGCGGATTCAACCTCTCGCGGACCGTAGGTGGCCTTGTTGGTCTCCCTGCGAAGTTCGGCGAAGAATCTGTCCATGAGCGTGGTTTCTTTTGCGTATTTGGTGTTTGAGAGGAGACTTTGGACGGATGGGGATTGAAGGACTTCAGCAAGGGAGTGCATGTGGCCAGAAGATGAGTGGACGACGACAATGCTTTGTAGTAGTGGTTTCAAGGCGGGTATGGATGTATTCGCTGCAGACTGGATGTACTTTTGGAACCCAGCTGCTGTGAAACCGGGAGATGCGAGGAGAATAGGCTTCGTAGGTGTACCATTGGCAGCAGAGCTTGTAGATGAAGGCTGACTAGATGTCGTATTGATGTCGAGCAGACGCATGAGTGTCTCAAGCGTCGTTTGAAAAAATTTTGTCATCGCCTATTATTTTCAATCGTTCCCTTGTCAGAATGTCAAAACACCGGAACGGATCTTCCCACGAAGTAGTACTATATCCAGGCTTACCTTGTCATGATCGCTTCCGCCTTGCCTCTTCCGCGGAATGGATAATTCGATTTTCTGCTTCAGAACCGTTTGGAATTGACCTATAAAACATATATGCGCAAGGCCTTCCTGCATCACCACTGCCACGGCTTCTGCCCTTCTATCTCCTCCCTCATCCACTGCATCCTTCAACATTTCAATCGCTACACTATCCCAACCTCCCGCTTCTCCTGAGGGTTCAACCTCCTTCACAAGCGTAAAGTTCCGCTGTAGTTCTAGGTCGAGTGTATGATGCTGACCAATCTTGGTGTACGGAGTCTCCGCGACGATCTGGCCGGAGACATGGAGCTGGGAACTCTGAGGGTCAAAATCCAAGCTCTTGACACGGATTTGTAGTGTCATAGGGATGCGGGAGGAACTTGTGGTCCCCGTTGTAGCAGTGGTGGTAACGCGACGTATCGCGCTCGCCTTGAGGAGGTCATGCGGTCGGATGAGGTTGTAACAATGCCACTGATCCAAACGAGTTCGATTAGCTATGTGATGCGTAAAATCCGGTCAGATCTATATTTAAGAGAGGGCTTCATTTGAAATGCCTGCTCGAATGATCATAACAGGGCATACCATGTCCTCTGGTTCCTCGGGGTAGAGCGTAACTGAGCCAGAGCCATCTCTCTCGATGTTCTGTTTGATCAGCCGCATATCAAATAAGATGCTGCGGGACCTGAACAGCTATCCCTGTAGACCCAAAAAGTATGATGTAGAATTTCGGTAGTTCCCACAGCGTTTCCGGGACAATTAGGCTAGGTGTCGGGTGTCAATTGTTGATTTTCGATTGCTAAGAATTAGTTAGCTAACTACTTCGCGGTTTGGCGGTGCTTGATATTTCCTAAGTGATGTTAGTTAACTAAATAGTTGGGCAGCCTGCTGTTGTCGTCATACCCCCGCCAGTAACCAGTTAACCGCGGGAATGTTTGCAGGCCTAATGTTGATATATCACCATTAATGCCAGTGATTGGGGGCGATTTGACTCGGATAATTTTGTCCAGGGCAGTCAATTAAACTAGTTACAGAGAGTTTTGTTCCGCACGGACAAGTATGATAAAAGGTGGATTGGAACCGTGTAAACTCTGGCAACAGCTATATATAGTTTAACTACCATGGTTAGCTTACGCGGAAAAGCAGCTCATCTTCTGATGATATGATTTCGATGTGCTTCGGAACCGTTTGTTTCCAGAGATCCAAGTTTACATTAAACCCATGAGGCCACCCTTTGTCGTTTCACAGTCCTCGTTAAATCCAAACCTAAAGTCTGCCCTATCTTGTTGCACAACTAGACTATTTGACAAAATGGCTGCTTTCACCCTTCAATCCACCTACAAACTGAACTCGGGACACAAGATCCCTGTCCTGGGATTTGGTGTAAGTAATCCCTCTCAACTTCAGACGTTTGCCCATAACAGAGTATCGATGTGGGGCTGGGCCGTTAAACGAAGGGCCTGTCTGATAGTTACCCAGAAAATGTTGCCGTGATCATCGAGTTTAGTTTTTATTGGACCCTGGCTGACTGGCATCTTCCGTTAGGTGTATCAAACGTTTGTACCCCTGCTGCACACTCTATTATTGCTGCGGATAGTATACTCATATTCAGATACGTGATAGACCTCCCGAAAAAACTGAAAAAGCGGTGTTGAAAGCTTTGGAATTGGGGTATAGACATGTATGTGTCTCCGATTGGCATTTTCCCCAGATGCCTTTCCATCTAGTCACCTCTAGGGTGGTTAGACGGAATGGCGGGTGCCATTGACTATCTCTTCGGGTTGCTAACACATTGCACAGATCGACTCCGCGCAGGCCTATCGCAATGAAGCCGAGTGCGGACAGGCCATCCGGAACTGTGGCCTTAAACGTTCAGATATTTTCTTTACCACAAAAGTGCCACGGAGTGCCATGGGTTACCGGGAAGCCAAGAACGCGATCGATTCGAGTCTAAAGGCAGCCAATATTGATTATATTGATCTGTGGGTCTTCCTTTGTACGACAAAGTTGGGAGGGGAAGGGGGATATAACAGCTAAAACTTTGCTCACAGAATCCTCATCCACGCCCCATATGGCGGACGGGAAAAACGCGAAGGAACATGGCGTGCTCTCGTAGAAGCCCAAAAAGAAGGGAAAATTCGCTCTATTGGAGTCTCCAACTACGGTGTCCATCACTTGAACGAGCTAGAGGAGTATAGCAAAGTTGTTGGTGGGAAGATTGACGTCGGTCAATATGAGTTGCACCCCTGGCTCTCCCGCGAGGACATTGTCGACTGGCTTAAAAAGCGCAACATTGTGATTGAGGCTTATAGTCCCCTGGTGCAAGCAACCAAGATGGATGATCCCTTGCTCATGAATTTAGCCCGGAAACATAACAAGACACCTGCGCAGATTCTCCTTCGTTGGAGCTTGCAGAAGGTAAGGGGTTCCCTGCACCTGAACCCGATTTTCAAGCTTGCAGCTATTTGTTTGATGTTGTTGAAGTAACTGATTGATGTTTATAAACGGACTGCGCAGGGTTTTGTTCCCCTTCCTAAATCCGTGACCGATAGCCGTATCACGGAGAATACAGGAGTTTTCGACTTCGAACTCTCCGCTGAGGATATGGGTGCTTTGGACACAGGCAAATATGAACCAGTCTGCTGGGATCCCACAGTATCCAATGACTAGATTTCAAGCTGAGCTGGCTTGATATAGAAAATGCGATGTATAAAGTTTGCTGTTTCTTGGAGGGGCTGCGTTGATTTTCAATATAATTTTTGGTGTATATACAGATATATCGTGATTTCTATATCACGAATTCCTGATGGGCCTTTTTTTACTTACCTTCTGCTGTTTCTTGAAACTCCAGGACTTATGTAAATGCAAAAGCTCGAAGAGGAGGAATTCTGCTCTTAAAGACAGGTGACATAAAGGGTTTCTTGGGCTGAGTTGTGTTGATTCACTTCTTTGTATGGGCCTATTGTTTGTCTGGCAACCCCTTTTTTAAGATGCACAACAAATACAAATTCCATATTCACTTCAAACAATCAACACTCTCTTGTGTTGCTCTCCTATAAATACTATCGAGACAAAAATCTCCTTAATACTACTTACCATCTTCCTTTCCTAACACCTTTTCCTTTTTTCTACCTTCCATCTTCCCTGGCTGTCTCTATCAGCATCTGTCTTGGTCACTACCCTATTTACATATACCTCGCTCAGCCCCTCCAGCCTTAAGACATTTAGTCTTAATCTATCCCCCTGAGAGTTTGTCTTTTCATAATCGCCGCTGTTGTTGTGGTAACTGTCGCTCCTCAAGAAAACCTCCTTTGGTCGCCTAAAGCAACGGACAACACAAAACTGGTGCAGCCCGCTGGCATGTCCCATCTTGAAATCAAGGCTGCCTCCAATATCCTGTTGATTCTTAAGGTGTTTCCCTCAATGCGAAATAATCAGTTCCCACACCTCCGAGATGGTCAGAAACCAACGGGAGGAGAGTGAATCACCTCCTTTACCCCCCTTCGAGTTCATGTCGCGCAACCGTCGCGCGGTCTTTGGAGACCCACCCTCCCCATATTTGGCTGCTCTTCTAGCAAGTGCTGAGCGACGACAACGCAGAAAACGAGAACAGGAGAGGCTGGAAAAGGAACGGAAGCAAAACAACGAAGAGCTGCCTAGGAAGCGGCGTGATCCCAATGAACTTCCTGAGTATCTTACTCCAGCAGGGCATGATCACCTGGCTTGGTCGGGCAGTGGAACGTCATCCTCGAGCCCCTATCCTGTCTCCGGAACTAGCCGTTCACAATTTGCCGATTCGGAATCAAACGGGGAAACCGGTGAGAAGGGTGATAATACGAGCACAGATCAGACTCACGATGAAACAAAAAACATGGAAGAAGATCGGGATGAAGAGGAAGAAGATCGTGAAGACGACGAAGAACATGAAGGGGATGTGGATAGCCAGGAGGACAACCGTTCCAAGAAATCCGAGGAGGAAGACGGAAATGGGGATGAGGAGTCCCAAAGCGGGTCCCAAGAGGAGTCCGAAGATGGTTCAGCAGACATGGATTATGACGACGATATGGCTGACGACGAAAATACCATGCCCCAAAAAGATACACCCAGTAAATCTGAAGCAACAGTGACAGATGAAGAAGACAAGGACGAGGACAGCAGCCAAGTTTGTAAGTATGCTGCCCCTTCTCCATCACATCCTTAATGTTGAGAATGAAAGAATAGGTGACCCGGATCCCGAAAACGAGATCCTGGTGAACAAAGAGCTTTGTGTTCCTTCCCCGATCGCGGTCGACGAAGACTCCAACAACAACAACAACAATAACAGAAGAGGCTGCACCTTAATTCCGCCCCAATCTTGGCCCACCCGATCCAAGCAGACGCAGCATGACCATCCCCGCAATCCCTGTTCTGTTACTTCAGACCGTCCTGATCCATCTTCGAATACGTTTTCTGTCCCCGGCGAAATATTTGTTGACCCAATTGATTTTGATAACGACGAAACCCGTGCCTTGATACATAATTTCGCTGCAGCGTGGGCAAACCTCGCCGTAGGCTATGTGATTCCCCATAGTGAGAACACCCGGCCTGCTGGTCGAAGGGTCCGGAGCGTGGCACCTCGACAGAATAGAGATCGCTATAGTCCTGTCTCACAGACCCAAGGTGGATTTCATGCCGGCATTCCTGAAAACGAGCTGTTGTCTTCTTTATCTGTGTCATTGCCTGGGGGGTCAATGCTTCCTACATATCGGAACTCCAACGTGACAGCTAGGGTCAACCAGGACGATCCCCTTTTTGAAGAAACAAGTACTGTGGCCAGACAAAATTCAAATGGGCTCCCGGAAAATGGTGATCAGAACATGGATTGGTAGTTGTTTTCCCTCGAATTTTGATTTTTCCTCCCTTCTCTTGTGTTTTTTTTTTCCAGCCCCAGCAAGCCTATAGTTTTGAACTGACATGACATCTCTTTTCCATGGCGCCCTCTTCTGACCGAAATGTGTTTTGTTTATCTGGTCGTTATGCGTTGCTATTTCATGAAGTTGTTTCTTCCCACACCACCTTCACTGTTCAAATTTCCCCCGCGTGTTTCTTAGTGTTCTTTCTACCTTTTTTACATTTCCTTTTCAGCTCAAATCCACCTTCAAAATTGAACAAGAGGGGTAGAGATACCTAGCCAAAATTGTCCATTTAAAAATTTCCCCTTTTTCCCCCATCCAAGTGAGTGATTTACTCATTGTAGATTTTTTTTTTATCGCGTATTTCTTCGGAGTTTCAAGGAGTGTACACATGTAATTAGCCGGTTGTCACTAAGCGCACTGTGATGCCATTGACAACTGATGTGCGATGGGATATGGATATGAGATTCGAATCTATACACTGTGAAGTTGGCTAATCTTGTCCCACAGTTTTAACCTTGGTAACAATAAGCGTTTCTCTTCTTTAGTAGCTTGCATCTTTCCATAGGAAATTGCCACTGGCCTTGTAATCAGAATGCTCTCGATTTAACAGGTTGCATCCGTGTTCGTAAAAATAGGGTTGGACTCCACCTAAAGAAGTACAAAGGTCAGCAGTAGCAGAATTGTTACCATTCATTATCCAATAATACCCGGATTCTTATGGAAGGGCAGGATTAGTAGGCTTAAAGGGAAAAGCAATTTGCGAGCTGGTGCAAAGAGAAGGAATATGGTCTTCCTTTTTGAACAGATTTTGGAAAAGATATTAATTCTCCATATCCGACGAGATTGACAGGGAATAAAAGATGAGACAAACAAGAAAGGAATTAAAAGCGAGAACGCTTTCAAGTAACGTGGATCTAGAAACAAGAATTCCGTGCTGCCGGGATTTTCGAGTAAAAACAGAGGAAAATGGGGCAAGAAGTACAGATGAAAAGGTATTCCATTGGAGGGCAAATGGAATCCAGGCGCAGGAGTGGCGGGGACAGCTAGAAAGAACAGACACTAGGGATTTATCAGGCATGTGTGTATCTTCGATTCAAGCAGGGGAAAAGGAAAAATACAAAGCAGAAAAATGAACCGCTATGCCTTCTCCCATTGTATGTTGTCTTCTTCGATTGCCATTCATGTCGCATGAATATATATCCCACATGCCCCCATTCATTATCAACGCCTGAATCAAAAAAAAAAAATTGTTGGTCTCATGTGAAAGGGCCCAAACCGTCGGCATTGTCTTTTCCCCCTTTCTTTCCCTATCCTATCCTTTCCTTGTATGCTTCCTCTCTTCTTTCCCACATACAGCGCACCAGACGATCCGGAAATGACATAAAGGAAAAGACAAATCCAAAATTCCCCATTGCCCTTCGGCGGATATCTCCCTCTTCACACAACACGCCCCCTGCAAAAGAGACATCTACTCCTCCTCCTCCTCTTCAACTGTCGTCTTGGCAATACGGTCCAAATCCCGCTGACCGCTCTGGGTAATTCTTCGACCACCTTTCTCCTCATCAAGCTCGAGCACTCCGATCTTCTCAAGCGATTGGATGACTTTTCGATCAACAGAACCGCTGCCTTCGACGTGGTGGGAGGGCCGCGAGCCACGGTTCTTCTGGCTTCCGTGGGCTTTGCGTAGACGACCGACACCGACGGTCTTGCGGAGGTAGATGTGTCGGGCAATGGAAGCGGCGCGGATGTAGTACCTGTGTCAATTTTTTTGCGGGGTAGATTGTTAATTAGTCGAGATGCGACAGAATATTTATCTTTCTAACGTGCTTCCCGGGAAGATAGATGTCGCGTCAAAATGGAGTATTAAATATTGCATACCAGTCGATAGATTGAGGGGGAAGTTCGTTCGCTCTTGAGGTCTTCACAGTGTCGACCCAACCTGTATCACAACTCTGGTGTCAGACATTCCCGGTCCCGTTGAATCAAAACAAACCGCAATCGGAAAAAGTGAGTAATAAACGTCATAGGAACGGACCTGGGATTGGCAGTTTGCCTTGTCTCTTCAGGAAGGCGGAGTATGCTGCAATGAACTTTTGCGCCTGTAGAGAAAAGGTGTTGTTATATCAGCCCTCTGATACGATCAAGATGTATAAAGGTAATCCTCCCGCCCCAAAACAACAGTCGTGAGCTCTTTTCCATTTCCATTCTCCCATCATCCTCTGCCCGATATTAAACTCTGAAGAATTCGCCCTTCTCTTTTGGCGAAACATCCAGACTGCGATCGTGTCTCGGCCCAAACCCCTGCACACCCTTCCGCCCAAAAAAACCAACTCCAATATCTCAAATCGAAGTGCATCTTCATCCCCATCCTCTTCCCATTCTCATTACCCCCTCCAAATGATCTCCCAAGCTACACCCAAGAACTGGAAAGCAAGAGAAAAGAAACCCCATCAAAGGAAAAACTTACATCCACATCGCGAACAGTAACACCTCCCATGATTGCGATTGGCCTGTTTTTAGCTTGCCTGGGAGTAAATATGATGGAAACACGAGAGGTGAAGAGAAGGGGATGGGGAAGGGAAGAAAGGCAAAACGATCCGTTGGTCGATGTTGTCGTTGTCGTTGTTGTTGGTCGTCTCTCGGGGTTTTCGTTGTCGCTTCGCTTCGAAATTTCGCTTGTTGTGTCATCGCCAACTGTGTGGTTGTGGAGACTCAAGTCGCTTGGCCTGTTTGGGACTAGTCATACCCTAAGAGCCTCAGCTGGGTCTTTGTCAGCCGCTAAGCCTAATTAAGGGAATGGTCTTGGCATGAGCTTCCAAGGCTTGAAACCACCGAGAGAAAACTCGCTTGACGGGCAGCTTTAAAGGACTTGAGGGCGGTTATGTAAGCTATTGCAATACCTGTGTCGAATATAATAGATGTTATTATCCATTAGAACTAATACATAATTATGATTCTTATATATCTCAAGTGAAAGAACATTTCTTCGCAATTACTCGTAACGTTAACTCCCTGAATGACCAAGTTAAAAAAAAAACTGTGATCTGAATCCTGTACGTAGCAATAACGGCATACCCGTACCCTGAAGAAAAACACCACCTAACAATATCGTAAAAAGTGAAAAGGCAGAAGAACAATGATAAGTCTCGCGAACCCAATCCTTATGAGCCCCTATAAAACTCCGAAGTTAACAGATAAAGAACAATGAAGAGACCATAACGAAAACAGCTCTCAGGCACGACACCAATCACCCCCCCAAACTCGAAGCCGAAGCCCCTTTCAGACCAACACAGTATCGCGCAAACAGGGTATCAATAAAATGCTCATGTTTGATCCCCGGAAACCGAACCTTCCCAAATTCATCTATAGCCTCTTGAACCGGAAACCCTTTCCTCTCAATCAGATAGGAAGCAACGAAAAAACCAGTCCTGTTAAATCCATAATGACAATGTACTGCAATGACGGGCCGCGGAGCTCCATCAGAAAGATTGCCAGATACAGAGGTTATTTCTTCCTCAAGTCGGCTGGCTAGTGAGACAAAGTCTCGCACCTCATCGATGGTGGGAGGTATCTTGGAGATGGTTGGAAGCTTATGGTACTGGATCCCCCCCTTCTCAAGTTGGGAGGGGTCGTAAACGGGGCTCTCGTGGCTGATATCGATCACCGCATAGATTCTCCCCTTCCACTGCTGCGCAAATGAAACTGGGGTGTGTTTCTCATCAACCTCACGCAAGGTTTTCATGGCAACAAAAGTATTGCCCATTACGTCCGAAACGGGGTTGGTTGCCTTCCATTTTTCAAGGTTCTTGACGTCCCATTTCCCAGAAGTAGTTAGATGCTGAAGCTGCCAGCCCAACCCAAGACGAGGGTCGACTTGCTTTTCAAGAAAATCCTGTATCAACCCCGAAAGGGTCCGACACGTGCTTCGATCATAGAGAAGTGCATGAGAGGCTGGTGCAGGAAAAATATATGCCTTTACACCCCGTTTCCCGCCTCTTGTACCGCTTTCAGATTCCAGGATACCAGAAGGATTAACACTGCTCGAAACGTCACTATTCATGCCCTTCGCCTGCGAAGGTTGAGCATCAGGAATCGTATTTCCGCCTTGATCGCCAAAATCCCGTCCTTCGAGCTGGCCTTCAGGGAACCTTGATTCGGTCGACTGGCCCCGCTCCATGTTGAAATATGCAAGGATCTTGATGGCTTCTTCGGGTTTCGTTACCTTGTCAGCCTCTCCAGCTATGAGCAAGAGTGGAACATCCACTCCAGCCCATACTTGCTTCCCGGGTAAACCTCCAATGGCTTCGCCGTTGCTGTCGTACGTGGGAAGGATTCCCCACACCATCCTCCTCCACACTGGAGTCTTACTATGCTGGTTAAACCGCAGCTGGATGTTTCTCGTCTCCATATCAGCACCTTCCCCAACAAATCTCAAAACGCTGGGACTGTTGATTCCTCCTCGTCTATCCCAAATTCTAAAAAGGTTTAGTATCAAATCTGGTGTGTAAAGCATTCTGCGAAACATTAGAGTTTCTTCTTTCGGGGGAGGGCCAGCCGGTGGGCATATGGCAACAATACCAATGACATGTTCCCGAAGCGAAGATATAACTGGAGATTTAGAAGACGCAATCAATGTTGAAATCGCAGATCCTAGACTATGCGCAACTAAAATAACCTTTTGATCCCTTTCCTTGTCGCGATGTTGTTCAACTGCTACAGTGACCAAAGTAGCAAGAGCCTCAATTGAATATGGAGTCCAGGACTTTGGAGAAAACGAGGACAACCCGCAGCCCGGAAAATCGATACCAAAACAGGGGGCAATAGTAATCAAGCTTGTTAATAGAGGGTGAAATTGGACGAGGGATCCTCCAAGTCCATGAATAAATACCAAGAGTGGCAAGGGCGATGGTTCGGTAGGGAGCTTGTCAATATGAGGGTGAGGATAGACAAATGTCCGGATGGAGGGATATGTTGCAATTGGGGTGGTGTATGAAATATTTGAGGAGTGCTTTTTAAGCAGTCCAGGGTCAGTATCATGCACACCTGAACAAATGTCAGTTAAGTCAGTACCATATCAAACGAAAAGAACATAGAAAAGGCATGGAAATGAGAAATTTTCAGAACCAGACATTGACGTGACTTACCCTTGCGTTCGAGATGTTCGCTTCGAGAGCCAGCAGAACGGCCATGCGCATCAATCGCATTTCCCTTCGTAGAGTTGGAGTCTTCATGTGACCCATCATCCAAACTGGACGTTGCAGGCTCGTTGTTCAACAGCGCGTGAGATTGTTCTCTTCCATTCCTGCGGGGACGAAACGCGCGAAGCAGTAGCAGACAGCCTGCCATAGTCACAACGATAGGAATTCCCAAAGTTGCGTAAGAAGGATTCGTCAGTTCATTTGGCGGAATTTCACTGCCAGGGGCCGTATTAGGACGAAATCCTAAAATACGTGGGCGCGGAAAGAAGTGTCCGACGTAATCCCACGAACGCTGGATGAATGACAGAGTAAAGGAGAATAAATGAGAAGCGGATGAAGAGTAGGGGGTGGAAGACGTCAGAGAAGGAGATGATGAGTTTATAGGGAATGAAATCTCTCTCGACATCGTGGTAGTTGAATGGTGGTAAAAAACTGCTTCTTATAATGCATACTCCTCCACTGCGATCACAGAGAAGGCCTAGAGCCCTAGAGCTTAGGAAAACACCCCACGTTCCCCCAGCCCGGGATTCCCTACGGCCCAAGCCGATAAAGTTGCGGGAGAAGGAGTTGGGCTGATGGCTGCAGGAAAATTAGGAGTTGTTTTGTTGCACCAATTCGAGCACCGTTGCCAAGCGGTCAAGCTTCAGCAGCGAGCCAATGACGAGTCTCAGAAGACGCGGGTGCTTGGATGAATCGTCAACAGAGGACGTGGCGGGTTTGCTGGAGTGTTTTCAAATTGTGGATCAGAACAGCGGAGTGACGGCTGTCGGGACGTGTTGCAAGCCCTGTGCCATACCATGGACGATGAAAAAGGCGAGGAGCAGTGTTTTTTGACGTGGAAAAAAAAAAGGTCTTGCGGGGGATTTGACTGGTTGTTTTGTATTTTTCTTTCTCTTATTTTGTTTTAATTTATTATTTATTATTTATTTATATGAGTATACGCAGACATTCGGACGATAAGCCCAGGCGGAAGAAAGGCAGGTAACACCTGATTTATGGTCTGTGGGTGATGGTTCGCACCAACCGCAGCAGTAGCAGTAGCAGTAGCAGTAGCAGTGACGACGGACGCTGCAAACACACTCCCTTCCCCCGTATAGTCTCTATGTCATGGTTATTTCGCAGCGCCCCAGCCCGGTAGCCGCGCGTGGAACAGGAGAAGATGGGAACTTTGGCGGACGGCAAGGCAAAAAGGTCAGACTGTACGCAGGTATGTACGGAGTGAGGCTCATACAATATCGTGAGCCGGCACTGCTGGAGCTACAAAAGGAATAAAAGTAACTAGCCCTGCTTGTTACCAAATCAGCTTAGGATTCACTAGAATTATTAACTATCGAAAGGGATTCCTACAGACCTCGCTGGGTTGCAATGCGTGTTGGAAACACGCCGTGGTCTGCGGATGATTGAGGATAAGCACAAGAAAATATTTATACAACGTCATCGTTCATCGGCGCAAAGACAAGATATTGCGGAGTTTCCTATTAAAGTTAGAGGCTTGGTTGTTGTCACGTGGAGTTAAGGTTGGATAAGCTTAGACAAGTTTAGTGTTGAGCCTTATATGGATGGCCAATCAGAGGCAACTAAGTCCTGAGATGATGTCATCTTTAGTTAATTCCATCATTATCATACCCAAAGTACCACTTAAATACTCCTGAAGAAGGTTCAGGTAAGGGGGTTGTTTGGGACAGAGTTGGTGATCTGTGCGGAGTAGTTAGTTAGGGGCTACAATACTCCGCAAGGGATTCAGAATCAAGTAGAATGGGCAAGGGTATATATAAATATAAACTGTGTCTCTCCCAGATAGCAAACAAACTAAAAATGATATATATCACTTTTTCACCGAAAACGAAAAGAACTTAATTTCCCAAGCCCCCTCATCAAAACATATCCGTCATAGCCCCATGCGACGCGTCTCCAACAAGTCTCGCATACTTGGCCAACGTCCCCCTAGTCACATGCGGCTTCGGCGGCCTCCACTCCTTCAACCTCTCCGCAACCTCCTCCTCCGAAACCGCCATACTAATCTCATTTCTCTCCGCATCAATCGTAATCATATCCCCATTGTGCACAACAGCAATGGGCCCCCCAACCGCCGCCTCAGGCACAATATGCCCGACAATAAACCCATGACTGGCCCCCGAATACCTCCCGTCCGTAATTAGCGCGACATTCGTCAGTTTGGCGCCCATCAGCGCTGCGCTGGCCTTCAGCTGCTCGGGCATGCCGGGGCCACCCTTCGGACCCTCGTAGCGAACTATTAGCACTAGGTTTTCGCCGCGGGGTATTAGGCCCTTGTTAAGCGCTTCGTCAAGCTCGTGTTCTTTGTTGAAAACGAGGGCTTTGCCGGTGAATTTGGTGCCTTCTTTGCCTGTGATTTTGGCTACGGCGCCGCCGGGGGCGAGGTTGCCTTTCAATATTTGTATATGGCCCGTGCTCTTGATGGGGTTGGCTAGCGGGTGGATGATGGCCTGGTCCTGTGGGAGGGAGGGGAAGGATTGGATGTTCTCTGCTAGCGTTTTGCCAGTTACTGTGGGGATGTCACCGTCCATCAAGCCTGCGGCAATCAGCAGCTTCTGCACAGATGGAATCCCGCCAATTTCATAAAGGTCTGCCATGTAGTATTTCCCACTGGGTGCCAAGTCAGCAATAAACGGGATTTTGTCGCTCACACGCTGGAAATCATCGAGTGTTAATTCAACCCCGGCCGTTCTGGCCATCGCTATCAGGTGAACGATGCTGTTCGTGCTCCCGCCCAGCGCCATGGTTATTACCAGCGCATTCTCAAAGGAGCGTTTCGTAAGTAGATCTCGCGGCCTAATGTTCTTCTCCATACATATTCTGATCGCGTCCGCTGCTTTTACGCACTCGCGCATCTTGGCAGGCACCGTAGCTGGGGTGGACGAGGAGCCTGGCAGAGTCAAACCCATTGACTCAATCGCGGTAGCCAGGGTGTTTGCTGTGTACATTCCCGCGCATGCGCCAGCGCTGGGACAGGCATTTCGCTCAATGTCTTCCATGATTTCATCTTTCGTCCTCGAGCGGTCTCCGCCGTCGTCGGGCTGGGTTAAGGTGTTGTAAGCGTACGCGCCAGCTGCTTCGTAGCAAGTAGAGACGTTGATTCGCCTGCGGAGTAACTTGGAGTACCCGACCTGAATTGTCCCACCGTATATCATCAAAGACGGTCTGTTATGTCTGGCCATACCCATGACGCAGCCTGGCATGTTCTTGTCGCAACCCGGAATCGCAATGCAGGCATCATGATATTGAGCACCTACTACTGTCTCGATGCTGTCTGCAATGATCTCCCGAGATTGGAGGGAGTATCGCATACCTTAAGAGTCCACAAAGTTAGGTCCAATTGATGAGAAGTGAAAAATGAAGAGTGAGTCCAACATGGGACAGGAGTCGCGGACATACCTTCACTACCCATGGAAATAGCATCGGAGACACCGATGGTGTTATATTGCCAGCCCAGCATCCCCTGATCCGTGATGGCTTTTTTGACCGTCTTCCCCAGATCCAAAAGGTGCATATTACAGGCATTCCCTTCCCACCATACCGTCGCAATGCCGACCTGGGGGCTATTTTTCATGCTCTCACGATCCGGCACCCCCGCGCCATATAACATCGCCTATCCATCGAAGTAGATAAGAAACACTGTCAGCACCCGTCGAAGCAAGAGAAAACACAGAAACCCAAAATACTACAATTAACCAATTGGCAGCAGGGTTAAAACTAGAGAAGGGGACACAGAGAAAAAAAGTCGACTAAGTGAATACAATACCTGCGCTCCAGGGAAATCATGGTACTGTGTAAGAAATGTAGAATATTTATTCAACACCGGCTTTCCATCCCGAGTCGCATCGTCCGGCAGGCAAGGGAACTGGATGTATCGCGGCTCTTCGAAGCCATCGACCTTCTCTTCGGGATTCATTGTAACGCCACAAAATGAGAGCCAGAAAAGAAAAAGAAAATCACAGCATGTAGATTTTGCAGTGTTGGGAGGGGTATGTTGTTTGATCTTTGCGCCGCGGGGAAGGAATGGATTTATGCTGGAAAAAACCCCCCCCTCAAAAATGGCGATTTTTGCGAAAACAATTGAATTTCGTGAGGGAGTATAATAATGATTATGCCAACTACCTGTTGAGTGTTCTCGATCCTGATTAAAGGAAGACAGACCTCTTTCGCGCGGAGTCACGAGGATAACTAACTTGTCAGTGGAACTGGCTCGGAAGATTTTATAACTGCCTACCGGGTTATTTATCCGTAGTTAACCCATGTAACTATCTCGGTACAGAAGAAGAGAAAAATAACCTGGGATTGTGTATATCCATAGATATATATCCCTCTGTCCCCATTTCACCCCTCACTTCCACCCCGCTAGAAGAAGCCTGGACTCACAGAGCTTTGTTAGTAAGCGTGAATATCTGCCTCGCCATTGGAACAGAGCAGAGTCAACTTTTTTCATAACAGCTTAAATAGCATTGAATGAAAGATAAGCAGCATCTGAACAAACCCGATTGGACAGTAACTATATCAAACTGCCCTTGTTGAGCTACCTCGGCGACAAGGCTGATACTTCAAATTTCGCAACAGCCAATGTTAATTTGGCATAGTTTGGCCAATGTCGATGATTGACCTCTATGCCAATCCTCCAGACACCAGTCCTGCGCAAAGCTCTCAATTTTGCTGCAGATACAAATGCATTCTACAGAGCGGACGCATGTTGACAAGTACGGCATTAACTGCTGTCTGCTTCCTTGCCCTCGAGGGCTTCAGACGTTCCGGGCTGGCCTGATTCTTGCAGCGCTTTATCGGACAGCGAGATTGACTGGTGGTATAACTGGTTACGCGTCGCGGGGCAACTGATTCCGGATGCAACTCTGTATTGCAAGTCATGATCCATGATATCGACGGCGATGGCGGGGACCTCTTAAACAGGTAGCTGGTAAAAAATTGGATATCTGTTCAAAGTTGAGCTCCGTCTGGTAGTTATCGATATTGAATCAGATCGATGGCCCAATATAACTAGTTATCCCAAGCTGGCTTATTTCCGGAAGTCTAGCCGACTTCTCATGGGCGACCACTGACACTCGAGGATTCACGCCTCGAAAATAAGCGCTGGAAACAACTCCTGGTAAAGGAAACGCACTCCGGGCCGCCAAAAGGAACTTTTTTTTGGGATAATCAACCGCTAGTTAGCCAATCATGACCATAGCTTCACTCGAGATAATTTTCAGCTGAAAAAAGGTCCATCGCGTACGACTCTGGGATCAGCGGGCTGAACAAGTTAAAGCTCGGTATTTCCAGCAAACATTCGTACTTTTCCCTGTTCTGAGACCGTTGGTACGGAGTTGTCTCGTATTGTTTTGCGGCTACCCTGGAAGACTGGCACTATGAAGCTGCCGCTCTTCTGTCCCGAATGAACTCCAAAGCGTCCCCGCATATACCCCATACTCTTGGAGACTCGGGATTAGCCTCTGTGGATATGGAGATCTGTTGGAGCTGCATTAGAGAATATTCGCCTTTGAGGAATCATTGTTTGTATATAACAGATCTTCTTCTCATTGATTTGACGGATGTTCTTTTTCCAATTCTGTTGCAACGCAGTGACTTAACTCTTAAACCATTGGTTTTTATTTTTCATTTCGCCTCCATATTCTCCAATCTGTTGTTGTTTCTTTGGCAGCGGACCTGCTACCCAAACTAGATGGGCACGAACGATCAGAATAATGACGACATCTCGTCTCCGCACCACGATGAAAAAAGGGGGATAGTCCCTCAAACTGAATCTATTCACAGGGGAACAGCCCACGAGGTAGCAGAGAGGGGGCATACTGCTACTGACCTGTAAATATACACTGTCTACTTAATTTGCAGTCAGACTCCTCTGCTCGTTTCTCTTATTCTGACAAGATATCAATCAGTTATGGGCGTCCGCTTGTCCAATTTGACCCAGCTGCTGAAGCCAGACTTCTCTGGAAGATCGATTTGTTTATCGTCCCCACTGTTTCTCTTCTCTACCTTTTCTGCTTCATTGACCGCGCAAACATTGGTATGAAACTTCTTCTGTCTAATTCATACATTCCAAAACGCCTTTCTTACAGTGCATGTTTTTCTTGTTAGGAAATGCGAGGCTCGCTGGCCTGGAGAGGGATCTCAAACTGAAAAACTATGACTACAACACCGTTCTCTCAGTTTTCTACGTCTCCTACATCATTTTCGAAATCCCTTCCAACATGGCCTGCAAATGGATTGGCCCCGGATGGTTCATCCCGGCTCTGTCGCTTTCGTTTGGGCTCGTCTCCGTAGCCACCGCATTTGTGCACAATATCCACCAAGTCTGCGGTGTCCGTTTTGTCCTTGGGATTTTCGAGGCCGGGATGATGCCGGGTATCGCATATTATCTGTCCAGATGGTACCGAAAGGGAGAACTGGCATTTCGTCTATCTCTATATATTGTCATGGCTCCCCTTGCGGGGGCCTTTGGTGGTCTTCTTGCGTCCGCTATTCTGAAATTGCCCAACTTTGGTGGCCTTCATGAGTGGAGGATGATATTTGCAATCGAGGGTATTATCACATGTGGACTATCCGTGATTAGCTTCTTTACCCTGACCGACCGGCCGGCTACCGCTATTTGGCTTACCCAGGAGGAGAAGGACCTTGCCACAGCTCGCGTCAAATCAGAACGCATCGGTGCTACTGAAGTATTAGACCAACTTGACGTTCCCAAGACGCTCCGTGGGATCTTCGGTCCTGTCACCCTGGTCACTTCTTTCATATTCCTCCTAAATAACATTACCGTTCAAGGACTTGCATTCTTCGCACCCACAATCGTCAGAACAATCTACCCCAAAAACAGCGTCATTTCCCAGCAACTTCACACAGTGCCCCCGTACGTCATTGGTGGCTTTTTTACCGTTCTTTTCCCCTTTCTCAGCTGGAAATATAACCGACGCTTGATATTCTTCATCATCAGCGCTCCATTGATGATGGTTGGCTACATAATGTTCCTCGCCAGTAACGACCCGAACGTTAGATACGGTGCAACATTCATCATAGCCAGCGGAGCCTTTTCATTCGGTGCCCTTTGCAATGCTCATGTTGCCGCGAACGTGGTTTCCGACACGGCTAAATCCTCCGCAATTGGCACAAATGTTATGTTTGGGAATATCGGCGGCTTGATATCGACCTGGTCATTCTTACCATTCGACTCCCCAATCTATCATATTGGCAACGGACTCAATCTCGCTACATCGTCAACGATGCTGCTTTGGTCCATTGCTTTGTTGATTTGGATGGGGGTGGATAATAAGAAGAGGGATAAGGTAAATGTGGAAGAAAAACTTGGTGGGCTTAGTCAAAGACAAATTCAGGACCTTGACTGGCGGCATCCTGGTTTTAGGTGGAAGTCTTAGTTTATTTCATGCTCTTTACACTATTCTCAGGGGTGGGATTTAGCCGTTTTATTAAAAAAAAAAAGTTTTTATCCTTATCATCAGATAACATAGTTTCTTAGCTGATGTACAACAATTTGCACATGTTCATCATCCAAAATCCTTCATCCCCCTGATTATACCTCATATGCAAGGCCTTTCCACTTATCGGCCCCTGAGCCCTACTATATACAGCTAAGTGCTTCTAACACGGCTTCCCATCCTTGTTCCCACAATGATTGGTATCAGTACACTTACTGCCACACCCATAATCCGTATAAGTCGTCGGGGTATTCTGTTCCCACGATCTCATGCACTCCGTCACATCCCCATTTCCCCAATTGCATCTCTTCCTCTCATAACCCCTCGTGCGCACCATCTGCTGCTGCGTCCACACCGTATGACACGCCTTGTCATTCCACGTGCATGTCGTCGTGGAGGATGCGCTGTAGCATTGCGAGTTCTCGATGGAGGATGAAAATTCCACTCCGAAACTTAACCCGGGAACGATGCCCTTGGAGACGGCAGCGTCGATTTTAAGACCCATTGACACACTGACGCTCTGGCTGCGGGTTTGACAGACTTGGGTGCCGTTCAGGTGCGCTGCGGCACAGGTTTGGGTGCCGGTGCAGTAGATGTTGCCGGAGGATTTGACCCAGGGCTGCTTCCTGGATTCGGGTAATTGTTAGAATTTGTTCGATCTTGCAACAAGAAGGGCGGGAAGAGGGGGGGGTTTGGGAAGGGCTGGGCAGTTTTGTGCAGTTTTGTGCATACCACACACTCGCTTCAACGGCATAATAATCGTGCCAGCATTTGCGCACTTTGGGAAACTTGTACGGGTGGGTAACCTTGTCCGAGTCCACGTACACACCCTGCCCGTCACGGTAGGGTCCACTGAAGTCACGGTCGCTATCGCACTCTTTCAAGCCTCGTTTCGCCAGGACTGAGTGAGAGGTCGAGAGC
This sequence comes from Paracoccidioides brasiliensis, assembly GCF_000150735.1. Taxonomy (NCBI): domain Eukaryota; kingdom Fungi; phylum Ascomycota; class Eurotiomycetes; order Onygenales; family Ajellomycetaceae; genus Paracoccidioides; species Paracoccidioides brasiliensis. The sequence continues at coordinate 117,542 of NW_011371369.1, forward strand.
GATGCTGACGACGTTGGTAGAGCAAAGCCGTCCTGAGCAAGGCCGAAGACTGCGAGGACTGTAGAGAAAATAAATGAAGTGCGCATATTGGAAGTTGCGAAGCGGGGCTGGGCTGGCTTGTTGATACGGGGTGAAGTGAATGTAGAAAGATTGGTCCAATCTTTGCTTGAATGCTTCTGCGGTCTGTCTCTCGAACAGTAAAAAGATACTCCATTTCGAGAGAAGAGAGTGAGGCTTTTATATCCAAATTTCCCTCCGCCAGAACGCCCATTTTCTTTTCCATCTGCGCCACGTTGACTCAAGACTCGCTCTCCTTCGCTTTCAAATATCTAGATTCGGCTCCCTTCACAAGAGGCAGATTCCCCAATCACCTCCATTCAGTTTTGTTGCTTTTCAAGATGGATGAAATGGCAGAATGTAAGTGCTTGAATTCCACAATTAGACCTATTTCCCCTTTTGTACGTGGTGGCTTGAAATCCTCATATCATTCAACGTGGAGATCGGCAGACCACAATGTGCTTATGAGGAGCGTGATTTCAATAAGCGGATGCAGAAGATAGGGTTTTCGCCTGGACACTGGAGAGTAAGTTGCAAGGATCCACGCGACTGTAAAGTTGGCTCGGATTCGATTCTGCAATAAATCCTCTGGATGTTGGTTTCTGGCTTGTTTCTTTTTCCTTTCCTTTTTCAGCCCCCTGCATCATCTGGCGCATTGAATTTCTCTAGAAAAGGAGGATATGCCAGAACTGGAATAGCCGGCAAATTTTTCAGGACGGTAACCATACATTTTCCAGCCTTGTTTGATTGTTCTTCAGCCAGGCTGCGCAGCCTTGCAGTGTCTCTGGGTCCCTTTATAGCAGCCAAGATATATGGCTAGTTGAAGGGCTCCGGCACCGTTCGTGTGGAGGAGACCAACATGAACCGTATTATTCACATTCCTCAGTCTTTTCTTGCAAAATATATAGTGAACAACGGGTTTTTGCTGGAGAATCCATCGCGTCTGATAACTAACTGATCCTGGACGGGGCTCCCAGGGTTGTGCAGTTAGTTCCTGACCATGGATATTGAAACATCGAGCGATAGAGTTAGAACTACGAAACGTCACAGACCCGAGATCCGTAGTGCATATCCATGGACTCGAAAAGGAGCTTCAGCCTTCATGCCAACCTCTCCACCCGCCTATCTGGCGGCATAGTCGCAGCCTCGCAGCGGTCCAATTGTCGAAAGTCTCCGCAGCAGCGGACCGGCCCCATGCAACCCTAACTCTATTAAGCGGCCGATCGCAGGATCCATCCAACCACGGTATTAATTATCTAGGACCATAGTCGAAACGACTCCACCTTGCAAATAAACAATGACAGTTCGACAGTTTCTCAGACGGTTGAGTATAATTCACCGCCCTTGGATATCTACTAATGGGCCGCATCGACACCATCAGATTAGCCAAGCGTTGTTAACCACACAGAGGAGAAAAAGTAGTTTGAATACTATCATCGTCTGGAGTAGAAATCCGATCCTTGAGTGAGCGGTCCAAATTCCCTGGGGTTCAACGGGCCGCCAGTTGGGGCGTAACGAACCCCAAAATATAATAAGAGCCGTATCACAATGTATCTCAACCCCCTTTCCCGTTATTTTACTCTTATTCTTCCACTTAAAATGAAATAGAAATCACAAGGTCGACGATGCTTTTGAACAGTAGCCATGTGGGTAGCTCAGATGATATATATAGGCCAGATATTTGTGTAAACCTCGCAATCCGTATATATAAAATCTGCGTCAGAGTGTTGTATTCCGCATGGGTGAAACGATATGCCAAAGATATAAATACATGTAATATATGTCAGGCCTATCCGCCTTCTTACGTAATCCGCACCGTATATAACTTCCGCGTAGCTAGCGATCGCTTCATAATCAATCAAGCAATCTATCCTTCACAATATAGACATGAATATATTTGAAGTGGGAAACGCCAGTTAACCAAAACAAATTCGTTTCTCTGCACATCAAGAAAAGTAAATGGAGACGGAGGAACATGAATGGAGGATAGGCGGAGAGAATACTAATGCAGGGCAGAGAATGGAAAAAAAGTCGGCAGTAAACTGTAGTCCAAGTACATCCGTGCTTCTGGCGATTTTAACGGCGCTAAAGATACGCCCAAAAAAAGGGGGGTATAAAGGGGCGGGTAGGGTAAGCCAAATGGAGGTGATCTCATTGGACGTACATCCGCCGCGTACGAGACAGCAGACTAGATGGGCGCATTCCCTGCAGCTGTCCGTCCTGATCGCTGTCTACTTGATATCCTCACTGTCAGACTCGACACTCGTGTCATCCGTTTTATCCTTCTCAACCGCAGACCACTGATTAGACTCATGCATACTATCGTCACCATCAGTGAAGACGCCATCTTTATTTTCGACAACATGAGCTTGACCATGAGCCTTGGCTTCTGCGTCTGCCTCGGCTTCATTATCATTATCATGATCTGGAATGGCCGCAAACCCCACATTCTTCCCACCTGTCGTTGATGAATGAGAAGGCAATACGTCCTCAAGAACATCACCGTTCCACGGCTTGCATTTCTTCACGATCTCCCCGCATCGAAGACAAATCCAGCCCTCGCCCTCTTCTGCTTCGAGCTTCTCCGCAATACAGACAAAACAGTATATACATCCACACGGCATCGTCTCGTAGGGGTTGACAACATCCGTTTGTGCCGAACCTATTATGCCCCCCGAAGCCCCCGAGGCGCCCAGCACATCGTTTTCCGACCTAGCTGCCGGGTTCTGCTCCTGGTAGCAGATTGGACATGTTCTTTCCGGTAAAAAGGCGAGCCCCCCCTGGGCCTTGACCTGCTCATCATTTCCTTCGTCAGCTGTTCGAAGCGATGACATTGTTTTCCTCCAGGCTCGGGTGATCCAACGTCTCCAGCGCCCGATTCCAACAAGAGGGAGAAGGAATAAGAGGAATTCCGTGAACGCGTGCCAGACGAGTTGTCTATTCAGATACTCGAAGGACACTTCGCGACTGACTTGGGTAAATGGGGGGGCTAGGCGCATACGTAGCAGGCGATCGATTAGCGTTCTATAGCGACCATTGGTGAGAAAAACGAGAAACGAAACGAAGCTTGCTATCGAGTGTGTGGTTGAGATGGTATTTGTGATTCTGGATAAAAGGCGTATTTGCGTCGAGGGCTAAATGTAAATAATCTATTAGAATGGGCTTTTGCATCTTTCGCGACTTTGGAATACTAAATAATCCTGGAATTCCAATTTATTCATACCTCATCATATCCACCCTCCTGGTCAATCAGCCAACTCTCCCATTTATCCCATATATAGCGACCTCCAACCGTGAAAAGGCCATATAGTGCCTTTTGTGATTTCGTCGGATCCGAAAGAGTTGGTCCCTTTTGCCGGCTATCTGTATATTTGAGGTTTTGTAGAGCTGCACCATACGAGGCATTGTGATCCCATACAGAGAGCTTGAAGAGAATAGCCCGCAACGCAAACTGTATCTCGTGTGTCCAATCCTCTTTAATGTGGCTCTGAGAAGAAAAACAACATTGTTAGACCTGCACCACAATAAGATATATCCTTGCGACCGCAAGAGAAGGATTTCACAGACTTACTCCGAAATATTTTAATCCCTCTCCAACTTGACCTTTGAGTAGAGTTAGGAGCTCCTCATCCAGCAACTCCGCATCGACCTGGCCAACCCGAAACGCCGGTTTCGTCCCTTCCCTCCCCTTTATCGTGTCCCATAATATGACACCAGCATCGGACACTCGAGAAAGCGGATAAGGAAGTCTTTCGATAGCTGCAGGAAGACGGGCACTTCGTTCGGGGAGTCGGCCTCGAGCTTCGGCTTCACCGAGACGGCGGCGTTCCAGAATGCGCTCCTGCGCTGCAGCAAAATTTGTTGAGGTCATCGTGCGGTCATTCTTGGGTTATATTGCTGGAAATCCCATATCCTGCACAAAGATAGGGAATTATTCAGTTGAAGCAAATAAATGATGGAAATATTGGCATCCCTACCCGATGCGCGAGAGGCAAGCCGAGGTCGAACGCTCACGTGATGTATGGAGGGGTGACCTTCAAGACTCTGTATCTACACGGTATCACGTAAATAATCACAATTTGCGTTTCATAACTACAAAAGCTCCAGGATGTCACTTCCAGCACGGACATCTTCACTAAAAAATCAATGAAGAATGCAGTCCTTTACCTCGAGAATTTGCCAAAATCACTGCTTTCTGATTCCCCTGCCCATTTGACCAAGAACAACCAAACGCAGTGCGGGTGACATTAACAGAGCAAATGGTTGGGATCGGACAATAATTCTATCCCCAAATACCGAGTACACCTATGAAATTGTTAAGACTTTTGCTGCCTCTGGAGCTCTCTTGAAATTTGACCAAACAGTAGCCGGCTCGAGTCCTCAGCTCGCCATGGCGTCAGTAGTCGAATTGCCTGGGGAAGCCAACCCCTTAACTCGTCAGAACATTTTTAACACCCTGGTGAACGCTGCGGGCAACACGCAACAACAAGTTGTAGCCGGCGGACAACAGCTTCAAAATTGGGAGAAACAGCCGAATTATTTTTCACTGCTACAGGTATGCCGTTTTAATTCGTCTCCATGTCTTCGGGCAGGCGGAAGGACGGACACTAAACATGCAATTGCAGGATATCTTCGTCGATTTCTCCCTGCCAAATGAAGTCCGTTACCTGTCGATTATACAGCTGAAAAACGGCGTTGATAAATACTGGAGAAAAACCGCCCCAAAGTATGCTTTGCTCCTCCTCTCGTTTGTGGTATTCTCTCCAAAAGGATATTACATACTGGTACTGATTGTGGACAATTATTCAAGTGCTATCAAGGCAGAGGAGAAACAGCAGATCAGATCGCGGGCCCTTGAGGCTGGTGCTGTCGAACCTGATACCAAACTTGCTCTTCACAATGCCCTGATGCTTGCAAAGATAGTGCGTTTGGAATTCCCGTCAGAATGGTAAGAAGAGCACCCTTTTTCCAGTTTCATTCAAGCTTCACCGGTATCTAATCTTCGTTACCCCCAGGCCTGATGCGATTGTATCAGTGCTTACATTGCTTCGCGCCGCCTGCCAGCCCGGTAGCAATCCTTTGCAGCTTCCACGTACCCTCCTTATCCTTTTACATATAACCAAAGAGCTCTCCACGGTGAGATTGCAAAGGATTAAAAGGAACCTCTATGACATTGCGCCGGAGATATTCCACATTCTTGCCAACATTTATGTCGAAAAGGTCCGTAAATGGGGTACCTTTTTAGAAGTTGGTGGTGACGACGAGGGCGGAGCTTTGGAATCCTTCGATGAAAGTCTCATCACGTTGAAGACTTTGCGCCGGTTGATAGTTGCCGCTTTCGAGAACCCAAACAGAGACAGCGACGTCCAGCAGTTTTGGACCTTATCACTTGCTCATGTCGGGAATTTCTATTCGTTGCTGGAACGGAAGTCCTCCGAATTGGCACCAAATGTCACAAGGCTACTTGAAAGACACATAATGCAGCTATCCAAACTTCATTTGGAGATGGCCAAGACCCACCCTGCAGCATTTGCCTTATTTCCTGGCTGCGTCGACCTAACCCGATCCTATTGGGGTCTTGTTGTTGAGCTTTCCAAACACTACGACCCAAGTGACATGTCTCGAGCCAAAATTGGAACTGATGGCGACGCTGATGACGAAGAAACTCCATTCCTAGAAAATATCGCGCTCAAGGGCTTGCTTATCCTTCGCTCATGTATAAAAATGGCATTCTACCCAACACACACGTTTAAATACCTTCATGCCCGGGATAAAGAGGAGAGAAGCCAATCCATTGAGCTTATCAAGTCCCAACTACTGACACACGAATTCGTAGTTCAAGTCATGGAGCTCCTTATCACCCGCTTCTTTGTCTTTCGGGCAAGCGACCTGCGGCAGTGGGGGGAAGATCCCGAAGAATGGGAGAAGCGTGAAGACGAGATCACAGACGCGTACGACTTTTCTATCCGTTCTTGTTCCGACAAAGTATTTCTAGACCTCCTTATCCACTTCAAACAACTCCTTGTCCCCACACTCCTGCGCGTCTTCTACTCCTATGCCAGTAAGCCTACTCCCCGTTTGGTTTTTACCGTGTGCTATTTTCCTTCTTTCTTTCCTCTTTCCCTTTCTTTAACATCTTCTAGGTCCCCAAAATCAAGAGGTTCTGCTGAAGGATTCCCTCTATTCAGCTGTCGGCCTTGGGGCCGCCATCCTGGAGAAGCAGCTTGATTTCAATGCATTTTTATCATCTACCCTTATTCCGGAGGTTCAAATTCAGCAGCCAGGGTATAACCTTCTTAGACGACGGATAGCAATACTGCTTGGTCAATGGGTACCCGTGAAAGCTGACGAGTTAGACATGTCGTCTATTTACCAAATTTTTCAACATCTACTTAATAAAAGTGATCCAATTAACGATCAAGTGGTTCGAGTGACGGCTGGTCGTCAACTGAAAAATGTGCTAGAGCCATTTGAATTCAGCGTTGATCGGTTCCTGCCCTATGCTACGCCCATACTTCAGAGCCTTATGGATCTGATAGGCGAAGTAACTCTTACAGAAACCAAGATGGCACTTGTCGGGACAGTTCGGGTTGCCGTGGTTAAGATGGAAGATCACGTATGTCGATTCTTAGACATTAAGCACGGATCTCAAATGCTAAATTTTTTACCAGATTGCGCCGTACGCCGACCAAATAGTCTCTCTACTACCACAGCTGTGGGAGCAAGCAAGCAAAGAGAATTTGATGAAGCAAGCCATTCTAACGCTACTTTCTTCATTAATTCATTCAATGAAACAAGAATCTGTCCGATATCATCAGATAATTATTCCCCTGATCCAAAAATCCGTCGATCCTGAATCGGTATGCCTCTTCCCTCCTTCGCATATTAACTCCACACATATTATAACAATCTGCTAAAGAGTCAATAGGAGGCACTAATTTATCTCTTAGAGGAGGCACTTGACCTGTGGTCTGCCGTTCTCATCCAAGCTCCCGCTCCCCCTTCCCCAGATCTTCTCCACCTGATACCATCTCTCTTCCCTGTTTTAGACATTGATACCGAATGTGTCCGTCAAGCTCTAGAAGTGACTGAATCCTATATTCTCCTTTCACCCCAGGAAGTACTCAGCGATAATATCCGATTCCGCTTGCTAGCTTCGTTGGAAGCTCTTCTCGGTTCAACTACACGACAGCGCCTTGGTGTTGTTCCCCATCTTGTCGAAATGCTGATTCGAGCGATAGAGTTCGTCAACCCCGGAAACGAACAAGCATATACTATTGTCGCCAAGTCTCTTATGGACTCTTCGTTCCTCCCAACACTTCTATCCGGTCTCCATGAAGCCTACGAAGCTAATCTCACCACAGGACCAAAAAAGAAGTCCCCTGCCGTTTCCGGCGTAGTTGAAACAGATTACTTCTCCGTCCTCGCTAGAATCGCCCTCGCAAGCCCGAAAATATTCATCTCATCTGCCTCTTCCTCCAGAGAAGATCATTTATCCGAAGAAGAAACCGTCAACTGGATACTGATGGAATGGTTCTCCCATTTCGACAATATGGGAGACATTAACCGCAAAAAGCTACATGCCCTGGCCCTAACGCATCTCCTCTCCATAAACGGGCCCTCAACTCCTCCGCCGGCCTACCTCTTAAACCACCTGCAATCTTACCTCGTCGTATGGACTGACCTTATCAGAGAACTATCCGAAGGCACCTCCTATGACCCTAATGATCCCCTAGGCGGTGATTATCTTATTGTCTGGAACGCAGGATCGGCCACAGGTGAACCCGATGAGAAATACCAGGCCAACGAACCTCCTGAAACCACACGGCGGAGGACATGGAGTAATGCGGACCCTATACATAAAATCAATTTACGCCATTTTGTCACGGAGAACCTGCGGGGAGTTGTTGGGGCGTGTGGTGGGATTGACAAGTTTAGGGATGAATGGTTGGTAAATGTTGATCGTGAGGTTGTGAATGGGTTTGGTGAGTTGGGAGTGTTGTGAGTATTTGCGAGTATGGATTGTGGGGCTTTGTTTGGTCTGAAAATCATTCGAAATTGTCAAATCGTATTACAAGGGCTCGGGATGTGATTGGCTGAAGTCCCAATATCGTACATTTTTAGCCTTTTCCTTTCGCCACATGAAATTTGTTGCGAAGGGAGGAGATAGAAAATTTTTAGCCAGATAGTGGATTTAGAGAAGAGAGAAAAGAAAGAAAATCAAATAAAATAACGCCCTCTGAATTATTAAAGAGATATTCTAAGGGAAATTCTAAGGTTCCCTGTAGTAGGTCGATGTCCAAGATTGGAATTTTGAGCCCAGGTCACTTGTTAACCCCTTTTTCTCAGATGTATACGGACCGCATAGATACCATCCCTCCATCCCTCGACAATACAAATGAAATAGTAGTGAAAAACAATGTCAATTAATTAGTAAGTGTTCAATTAAGCCTTTCCATTTCTTAATAAAAGTTAAAGATGTAAACGTAAATAATCAGCTGTTCTCCTACGCTCCAAGCCGTAAAAAGTCCCATCACCTGCATCCACCATACTTCCTAGCCCAAATCGGCTGCGGAAACAGCTTCTGGTTCAAAAGGTCCTGCATATCCCATCCCGGCGCCCCCTCCGTCTTCCATGTCCAGAAGTACCATCCAGCCCCGACCTCGAAAGCATCAAGCTGTGCCTCAATATACCGGAGAGTATCTTTTTTCTGCTGAGCGGACAATTCGGAAGAGGAGCCCTTAGACCTCGCACCACAAGCGCCAGATGGTTTGCCGCTAGGGAACGAACCATCAAATCGCGAACCTATGCCACGCCCATTTAGATACATGGCGCAGTCAGTCATGGCACCGCTCCACTCTTTCACAATCAACGGCTTATCGGCTCCTCTAAGTCTGTCATGAGGAAGCGAGCATGCAAGCTTCACGTGCTGGTCAATGGTGAAGGTCCTAAAGATATCATCGAAGACTTGGTTGTGGTATGTGTCGAGGTAGACGTTCTTGTATGTCTTGGGCGCCAAAAAGCCATTCCAGGTGCGCGGGGGCAGAGAAGCATCCGAAATTGAGACGCCAACGGTGCTGTCTATATCACGAACGATGTGATATCCATCCTCATAATATTCCTTCAGTAGGGACACCTGCACGCCTCCTGGTATGGAGGGTTTGTTGACCAATTCTATGGAGTCAACGACGTCGGTACGATTGGCGTAACGGATTGCGAGAGTATGGATGGCGATCAGGGTTTGTCTGATCGTGTCACCCTTTTGCCAGTTGACGGCGCCACGGTGACCGCTGTTGTCGAAGCCGTTTTGAGAACCCGGGACTGGGAGTGAGATATTCTAGTTAATAATGGATGAGGGTCGATAGTATATGCTCACTTTACAGGGACTATGTAACTTACCACCATGGAGATCGATGACGACCCTCAGATTTGAGTTTTTGGCCCAGACAAGCGCCTTGTCCAAATAGTCGAGTTGACCTTGTACATATGGCTCTCCCTCTATAGGATTTACTGCCCAGTACCCGATCGGGATCCTGACATGGTTTAACCCCGCCGCAGCAATGTTCTTGAAATCATCTTCAGTGATAAAGGTGTCCCAATGTTTCGAAAGGTGCCTTTTAGCATCTCTGCCGAGATTCTTGCTCAGGGTGTATTCATCGACGGAGCTGCTCCCGCCTGCTTCGAAGACGGAGGGCGAGATCCATGGCTCCAGCAATAGCCACCCGCCGATATTCACACCATATATTGCTGATCCTGCTTGACGAGGTACAATGTGAGATGCGACGTGAGATGATGCGGATGCCAGGCATACCCATGCGAGAACACAGCTGGCAAGAGCCAGGTTGAGAGAACTAAAATTCATGATGCCTATGACCACCAAAACCTTGAAGATCTGTAAAAAGAAGGAGGAGGGAAATAGGGAGGAGACAGCAGATATTTATACACCATAATCCCTCTGTGCAGGTGCATAATTGTTGATAAATCTGCAACAATGAAACATGGAATGGTCCAAGTGAGCTTTAAGATGAGTCCACAGGTGATAGCTCTCAGTCAAAAGCAACCTTGAAAAGGACAAAAATCCACAAAATAAGGAAAAGATCAACAGCAGATGCCAGGGCTTGCTGTAACATGAGAATCACACCAGGCCCTTATTGAGTGGGGCATGCGCATTTTTTCAACTGGGAATTCTGGGCAAACTTGCTAGCTTCTCCAGGAGCAAACAAATGAAATAATTATTAATCAATAAATAAAAGAAGAGATAAATAAATGATGTATTAGCAGCAGCTTCTGAGTGAGTTGTTGCTTTTTCTCTGAAAGCTTTCACTCTATATTTCAGAGATGCATTTGTCAAATTTTTCAGAAGAATAGATGTCACACAGTCACATTAAAACACAAACAATTTCATTGAATGCACATATATGATCCCAGAACTCTGTAGCATTCAAGATAACAGAAGTAACATAAGATTTCATGACATCTATAACTATCAAAATCTTGAAAATACCTCAAATAAGCTTTAAGATAAGTTCATAGATGATAGCTCTCAGTTAAAAGCAGTCTTGAAAAGATAAAAAATCTGCAAATAAAAAAGAGATCAATGATGAATGTCAGAACTTGCTGTGATGTGAGAATCTCATCAGACTCTCATTGAGTGAGATGTGTGTGTGCATTTTCTCAACTGAGAATTCTGAGCAAACTTGCTAGCTTCTCCAGAAGCAAAATAAACAAATGAAATAATTATTAATCAATAAATAAAAGAAGAGATAAATAAATGATGTATTAGCAGTAGCTTCTGAGTAAGTTGTTGCTTTTTCTCTGAAAGCTTTCACTCTATATCTCAGAGATGCATTTGTTAAATTTTTCAGAAAAATAGATGTTACACAGCCACATTAAAACATAAACAATTTCATTGAATGCACATGTATGATCTCAGAACTCTGTAGCATTCAAGATAACAGAAGTAACATAAGATTTCATGACATCTATAACTATCAAAACCTTGAAAATGCCTCAAATAAGCTTTAAGATAAGTTCATAGGTGATAGCTCTCAGTTAAAAGTAATCTTGAAAAGATAAAAAATCTGCAAATAGAAAAAAGATCAATGATGAATGTCAGAACTTGCTGTGATGTGAGAATCCCATCAGACTCTTATTGAGTGAGGTGTGTGTATGCATTTTCTCAACTGGGAATTCTGGACAAACTTGCTAGCTTCTCCAGAAGCAAAATAAACAAATAAAATAATTATTAATCAATAAATAAAAGAAGAGATAAATAAATGATGTATTAGTGACAGCTTCTGAGTGAGTTATTGCTTTTTCTCTAAAAGCTTTTATTCTACATCTTAGAGATGCATTTGTCAATTTTTTCAGAAGAACAGGCATCACACAGCCATGTTGAGACATGAATGATTTTGCTGGATGCATATGTACAATCCAGAACTTTGTAGCATTCAAGATAACAGGAGCTTCCTATCTGTCAAACTCCACTTCTAAATAGGATTGATCTCAACAGAAAGCTGGATTCCTGAGAGGACTTTTCCAGAATGTGCCATGAACAATCCGTGAGCATCAGAAGTAACTCGATCTTGTGCAAAGTTTCCCGTTGGCTGATAACATATTGTGGCAAATTGCAAGTCGCAAAAGCCCGAGCCCCTTAATATAAGGCTTGGTTGAACTATTGGGTAAACTCGACGGGGGCGTTCTGCGTTATTTAGGGAGCTACCGGTAAAGGCGCCCCCCTTTACCAAGAACTGGAGCCTGTGGGCTGCATCCTGCTGCATCTTTTCATCAGACGCCCTTTGGATATATATACTGGCTTTGATGTAATCAAATAGTTAATAGCAAAAGTTCAGCGTTCAAGGGTTTTTTTCCATGCTTCCGGTTTTGAAGGAAATCAAATATGCTGCTGATCAACAAGGTGCAACCCAATAACTGGCAGAATGGCAAGCTTTATTGATTACATGGTGTAAAACAGGTCATGTGACGGAAGTGTACGACACCATAGTAGAACTTGATACTATATAATATAATAGGCGTACTGCCTAGTAGAAGCACAGAATCAACTGGAAAAACAAGACAGTGAAAAAACCAGTTAAATGAAGATAAAGAGAAGAAATCTATTCATCCTCTCAACTTTACAATCTCCTTCCAGCGTGAGATTTTAGTGACTTCTAGTGGCTTAGTAAGATCATCTGCCATTAACGTAGTCCGACACCTAACCGATCACGACACCTAACCGATCAAATTTTCGTCCCAATCACCCACTCTATTAAATCATTCAATATGACAGCCACACCTAGCAAAGAACCTTCTAATCAAGAAGCCAGGCTCTTATTAGCTATTAAAGATTATGAAACTAAGCAAATTTCATCTATTCGCGTTGCTGCTAAGACGTACGAGCTTCCTTATACTACGCTTTACGATAGACTACGCGGTGGAACCACGTACACGAATGCTCAACTAAAAAATCGAAAGCTGACCTCTACTGAAGAGGAATCTCTAGTTCAATGGATACTCTCTATGGATGAGAGAGGACAGCCTCCCCGGATCGCGACCGTACGAGAAATGGCTAATCTACTACTTGAGGCGCGAGAATCCACTACTACAACTACCGTGGGAGGAAGATGGGTAGAAAGATTTATACAACGGCATTCTGAACTAAAGACGAAGTTCTCACGCAAGTACGACTATCAGTGAGCTCAATGCGAGGATTCAAAGATCATATACGAATGGTTTACCCTGATGGATCGTACGATAAAGAAGTATGGAATTACTTCAGAGGATATCTATAACTTTGATGAGATTGGCTTTACAATGGGGGTTATTTCAACATCCTGGGTGGTTACTAGAGCTGAGAGAGCTGGCAGGCCATCTCTTTTACAGCCAGGGAATAGAGAATGGGCAACTGTGATCGAGGCAGTTAACGCTACGGGCTGGGCTCTACCTCCTATGATTATCTTTAAGGGCAAGCTTCATCAAGCCTCCTGGTACAAGCAGCTGCCAAAGGATTGGACAATTGGCGTTAGTGAGAAGGGATGGACCACGGACGCTCTTAGCCTTGATTGGCTGCGGAAGGTCTTTAACGGAGCTACTAAAGCTTGTACGAAGGGCAGATATAGACTGCTTGTGTTGGATGGGCATGGCAGTCATGCCACGGCCAGATTTGATAAATTCTGTCTGGATCACGGCATTATATCATTATATATGCCTCCACACTCCTCTCATTTATTACAGCCACTAGATGTGAGCTGCTTTTCACCATTAAAGAGAGCGTACGGCAAGAGGGTGGAACAAAGCGTGAGACTAGGAATCAGTTATATTGACAAGGAGGACTTTCTAGCCAGCTATACAACAGCTAGACAGGAGGCTATGAAGGATATAACTATAAAGAACGGATTCAAAGCCACAGGCCTAGTGCCATACAATCCAGATGAGGTTCTTACTCGCCTACATACTCAATTTCATACTCCTACCCCCCCGGGGTCAGCTCACGGATCTCACGGATCTCAATCCTCCTGGACCCCCAAGACCCCTCGCAATGTGACTCAGTTGGAGCGGCAGAGCAGCAGAATCAAACGCCGTACGGAAATTCTCTCTAGTCCTACAAATCAGGCTCTTGATCAACTAGTGAAGGGATGTCATACGGCCATGCATAATGTTGCTTTACTGACCAAGGAAGTCATGGAGCTGAGAGCTGCCAATGCTAAGCAGAAGCGTAAGAGAGAGAAATCACGTTTCTATATAGCTAAGGAAGGAATCCTTACGGCTCAAGAAGCTCTAGCTAGGATGGCTAAGCCTCTGGAGCCTCCTGAACGTACGGAGGTTTGGATGGAGGATCCAAATCCGGAAGGTAGAAAGCGAAGACCTCCCACCTGCAGCAAGTGTAATACACCCGGACACACTATTAGGCAGTGCCAACAGACCTAAGGATCTAATCTATATAATTTCTATATAAAATCTCTCGTGGTTGTTGCTCAATTTAAAAAATTGTCAAATAAGGATGAAAATTTGATCGGTTAGGTGTCGTGATCGGTTAGGTGTCGGACTACGTTATTATCTGCAGATGGCATGTATTGTAGAACAATCTCATTCTTGTGAACAAGATCTCAAAGAGAGTGAAAGTGAACCTTCACATGCTTGGAGCAGTGTCATATAGCTTCACTAAAGTAGAGTTCTATTGCAGACTTGTTGTTGATATGGATAGTAGATATGAGAGGATTAACTGGTGCTTCATCATTAGTGTCTAGTTCATTAAGCTGGAAGAGCAGAAACCCAGCATCAGCAAGAAGCTCTCAGATATGAACTAGCTCATAGACAGCCTCTGAAGATGAGATATACTCAGCTTCTGTAGAGGATCTTGAAACATCTGTCTGTTTACAGCTTTCTTCAGGTAACAGAGTCACCAGTCAAATTATATAGTCAGTGTCAGTGGTAGTGTAAGGACACTTGACGTGGCTGAACTAAGTGTCAGAAGGAAGCGTGAGAAGCACTATTTCTAATATCATAAGAGGGTAGGAATATAGGCTCTGCGAGCGCTATGGAAGGAAGAGGATAGCAATGGATGAAAATGTAGGTATGGGATTGAATAGTAGCTAACCACTGAATTACTTGAAGGAATTCGGGGATTCAAGGTGTTTATATACATGAATGAGTAGCAACAGGTTTCATCCCTAATCTTCCATGAAATGGGGAATTGGTGATGTAGTGTTGATCTTATCTTCTAGGAAGTGCTGATTCTAAGTGTTGATTTTTGAGAGTGTTGATTCTAAAGTGCTGATCCTGAAGTGCTGATCCTAAAGTGTGCTGATCCTTCATGAGGTGCTTTAGTAAGCAGAGTGAGGACAAGAAGCTAGTTATAAGAGGTCTTGACATCACACTCAATGTGACTTAGATAGCAATATTATTCATTAATTGAGAGCTGTTTAAATATAATAATCAATAAGTCAGTGAATGAAAATATCACAAAGATATCAGTATCTGAATCTTTTGAGTTAATAAGTTATTTCACTTCATTCTTGCTAAATGAACTCAAGAATATCACATTAGAGCCATATTCAGTGAAGACAGCTTTAGATTTAAAGATAGTCAGATAAGCAACATCTTCAAGAAAGAGATCATTCATGATATCATCATGAAATGAAGAACTATCTGAAAGTGTATATATATTTTGTCAGAATAGATTGTCACGGCTTCAATCTAGGCGCAGGTAAACAGGTGTTTGATTGCCAATCAGATAAGCTACTTCAACGAAATACTAAGATGGTTCCTAAAAGACGGGTCCGGCGAAGGCTCTGTTTATATAACCCTAGCGCCTTACCCCTTTCCTTAGCGCGGTTGCTAGGTCGTTGCTAGGCAGTTTCTGTGGAGTAATTGTGGGGTGGTTGTTATGCCGTTGCTAGGACGGAGCCCGTTCTACGCCATCACATAGATTGGCATAGAAGATATCTATATCATCAGAAAAAAAAGTTCAAAATAGTTTTCTGCATCTAAATGTATGTTATAGTAAGAATAGTCTTGTTGTTTCAATAAGTCAGCTGAAATTAAATTTGCTGATAGTTCTGAAACATAATAGATATGACTGAATTCATTAGTCTATTCTCTACAGAAATTGATGCAGGGCCAATTCTCTGAATTTTGAGTATAGTTGTGATGGCGTAGAACGGGCTCTGTACAGAAATTGCAACTGCCTAACAACGGCATAGCAACCACCCCGCAATTACCCCGTAAACAAATAACCGGCGAACGATTACCCCACAGAAACTGCCTAGCAACGACCTAGCAACCGCGCTAAGGAAAGGGGTAAGGCGCTAGGGTTATATAAACAGAGCTTCCCCGGACCCGTCTTTTAGGAACTATCTTAGTATTTCGTTGAAGTAGCTTATCTGATTGGCAATCAAACACCTGTTTACCTGCGCCTAGATTGAAGCCGTGACAATAGTCTTGTTGACAACTTGTACTGCAGAATCATTAATTGAATAAATTGCAGTGAAGTGTGTTGTATCATAAGCAATATGACATTTAGCATCACTATTTCATATTATTAAACTTTTAATGTGAGATTTCATGAAGCATGCAGAAATTGTGATGATCTCTGCAAGACTTGCAGTTTGAAAGAAGTTGTCATTATCTGACAGTAGATTTGACAGTAGAATTGTCAGCTGTCTTGCTCTTATTGTCATGGCTCAACTAGAGGCATGATGGTAACAAGACAAAAGCTCAACTCATCTATCTAACTAGGCAGCTGCGATGAGAATAACTAAACTGGGGATTAGAATGTGGAATGAACGAGCAGCCGAATATTTTATATAAGGTGGTTGGGGATCGGAGCGGATCAACCTAAGCAACCAAATATGGTTGGGGTCGGAACGGATCAACCTTATCCCATATTACCAGCGACTGCGCCGTAACATTACCCCCCGGTTTAAAAAGAGTGCTTGCCCTCAAGCAGCTGTGCTAGGTACAAGAAAAGAGTAAAATAAAATCCACCAAGCTTATTAGCAGATTGATCGCCTTAGCTATCATTCACCAGATTCTTATATGTTTCCTTCCATATCTCACTAACATCCGAGTCGTCGTCATCAGATCCTTGATTAGGAGCTGGGATTCGTTTGGCAGTTTGACGGCGATAGGGCTTAGGAGAATGTGGACGGAAATGACAGTTTTCAACCCAATGATCATTAGATCCACATCGTACACAACAGCCTTCTTGACGGTATTTCTCCCGTTGAGAAGATGAAATTGATGGGGCGCGCGGTGGAGAATCATGTGAAAAGTTGAAAGCATTAATCTGGTTCAGGTCCATAGATTCAGGGCGATCATGGCGAGCTGGGCGATCAATCTGCTGAGAAGCATGTGGCAAGGATGAATAGGAGGAATTGAAAGCTAATTGCTGGACAACGCGCAGGAATTCCTTGTAGGTCTGAGGTAGGTTTAACTGCTGAGCTAGACGGTTGCGGATTGACATGCTGAGACCCTGGCGGAATTGAGAGATCTTTGATGAATCTGGCCACTCCTGGGCTCCGGCCTCATAGAGAGTGCATTTAACTTAGCAATATAGGCTGCCAGGGATTTGTTTGTGGTCTGGCAGTGGGGGCTTCGGACGGGATTGAGTGTGAGGCTTCCTGGATAGCACCCCAATTTCCTGGTGAAGAGCAGCAAGAGAAGCTTCCATGATGAAGAGAAGGATAGTAAAGAAGAAGAAAATAAACACAGGTTTTTGAGCACTCAGCACGGTCACAACCACTGAGGAGCTCACATAGACATGGACGTAGACGTAGATATGGACATGGACATGGACATAAGGGTTTTGAGCACTCAGCACGGTCGCAACCACTGAGAAGCTCACATAGACATAGATGTGAACATAGGGCCTGCCTACTCAATCTCCAGGGCTTTTTGAGAAAGAGGAGTTTAGTATTATGTGTCATGGCTCAACTAGAGGCATGATGATATACAAGACAAAAGCTCAATTCATCTATCGAACTAGGTAGCTGCGACAAGAATACTAAACTGAGGATTAGAATGTGGGAATGAGACGAGCAGCCGAATAATATAAGGTGGATGGAGATCGGAGCGGATCAACCTAAGCAACCGAATATAGTTAGGGTCGGAACGGATCAACCTTATCCAATATTACCAGCAACTGCGCCGTAACACTTAGTATTGTTTTTATCTCCAATTTTTTTCTTATTAAAATACTTTATCTTATTGACATTCTCTTTTTGCCAGTTCTCAGAGATCTTGTGTGATGCCAAGACTCTTATAGTTACTAGCTCCTGTCCTCACACTGCTTACTAAAGCACTGTATGAAGAATCAGCACTTTTTCTTCTCTCAAGAATCAGCATCTTAGAATCAGCACTTTTCAAAAATCAGCACTTAGAATCAGCGCTTCCTGGAAGGAAAAATCAGCACTACGTCACCAATTCCCCATTTCATGGAAGATTAGAGATGAAACCTGTTGCTACTCATTCATATATATAAACACTGAATCTCTGAATTTCTTCAAGAGATTCAGTGATTAGCTATTATTCAATTCTATATCTATATTTTCATCCATCACTATTCTCTTCCCTGTATAGTGCTCACAGTGTCTATATTCATACTCTTTTACAATATTAATTATAGTGCTTCACATGCTTTCGTTTGGCACTTGATTCATTCATGTCAAGTGTTCTCACATTTTGTTTATATAAGCTAGCCAGCAGATTGTATGATGAGAGATTTTGCATTCAAAATAGATAGATCAATTCTCATAATCACAGTCACAGTGAGCATCAGACTTACTGTTGAAATGAGACAGATTAACAGCATTAATCTAAGTAAAAGATAATATCTTTATTTTTTTATTCTTTAAAAAGTTAATTTAAGATTGAATTTCTTTTCTAATTAAAATCATATTCAGTATTATAGCTGTGAATTTAGAAATCTAAAATTTTTCAATCTTCTTTTGAATATAGTTTCTTCAAGTAATTGATAGAGCTGAGTAAAAAATATTAAATATCAAGTTCTTAAAGAAAAAAACTTTGAGTATCTTCAAATCATCAGAGGTTGTATGGAATTTGTCAAAGAAAAGATGTATATTACATATTTATAATTAACAAGTATTACAAATATTAAATAAGCTTCTCATTAAAGTTATATTTTTAAAACTGAATATTTCTTCTTAATTATATATCAAAGTGAGCAACCAATATGAATCTTATCAATCTTGATGATGTAAGATTTGATGAAGGAACTGAGAGAGTTGAACAGAAAGAAGTAGACTTACCAATTTATAGCCTCTTAGAAGAGTGTTCATCGAGAGTTGTCAGTTAGACTCTAAATTTGCTCCTTCTTTATCAGAATCTAGCATTGAGTATCTATAACTCTAGATTTCATTAAAGACTTTCATGTCAAGTATTTAACAGTATCAGTGAGCATATTTGATTTATTGATACACTTTGTGTCTTTTTTGAATTGAGAAAATTGCTTTGCTAACATCACTTTCTGAGTCATAAAGAACATGTTCAAATGCAGCACCAATCTCAGCATTCCAGGCCCTAGTAGGTAGAGTCATAGGGGAATTAACAGTAGTAGCAGTACAGACTGCCACTCAAAGATGTTCTAGTTGAAACTCTAGTTCTAGAGCTCTTTGTTTCTCTCTATTGTTTTACCAGTTTTAGCTGTATTCTGCTAAGAGAATGGTGGCTAAAATCATCATCAGACTGAGTAGCAGCTAATAGTTTAGTAAAGAAGTGTATACTGACTAGCCTAACAGTCATAGACATAGTAGGAAGATCAGGATTGGGATCCAGAGTCTCAAGGATCCGGGTGGTGCCTGGGAGGTCAGAGATCAGCCTGAAGTGACAGAACTGACAGAGTCTATCCACATTCAGGAGTGTGAACATGTTATAGAGTGAGATCTCACTGGATCCGCCATCTTGCCGTAGAATTCAAGGAATTGAGGGCAAGTTTGATGCAATAAGGGCTTCTAGAAGGGCCTCTATAATCTTGGAGGATTATCTCATCAAAATATGTGTCTTTTGAGTGGCTAGTAAGCCAAAATATCCTATGTGATGGCGTAGAACGGAATCCGTCCAGAGAACCAACCGACCTCATAAGTCCACCCGACAGAGCAGACTACAACAGGCTCCGTCCGAACTTCGGCATAGCAACCACCCCACAATTACCCCACAGAAGCTGCATAGCAACAGCGCTAAAGAATGGGGTAAGGCGCTAAGGGCTTTATAAGGCAGGCCTTGCCCGGACCCCCGTCTTTTAGGAATCATCTTAGTATTTTGTTGATGTAGCTTACCTGGTTGGCAAATCAAACACCCGTTTACCTGCACCTAGATTGAAGCCGTGACACCTATAGAATTTCATCTTCTTTGTGTGTTGCTAAAGATTCAGGAACACATTGAAGGGCTCTGCCAAATAGAAAGTGTAATATATAAATAAGATTATCTATTGATCAAATGAAGCAAGTAGTCACTGATTTCAACAAGGCAAATAACTCCTGAATTGGCTGTGTTTGAGCGTAAAATGGGTCTCATAACCTGACAGAATGGCAGGCTTTATTAATTGCAGAGTTTGCACGCTATGAGAACGACTTATGGTGGAAAACCGGTCATGTGATGGAAGTGTCCGACAATAACAACCCTCCTTTTTTGTACTCACAGGGTGGTTTTGCTTCCTTAGACAGTGGAAACATTTTTTGGCTTTTGGTTTTGTTCTGTCTCGGACACTTTGTTCCAAAATATGAGCTCCAATCTGCTATAAAAACATAATAGCTCTGCGGATCTAACTGACTACAAAATCTTATCAGGTTGATATGACATTGGATGCGGTATCACCATTGGATGCGGTCATTCAAACCCAAGCTAAAAGTCATCCATGGAATGTGCCAACCCAAAGCTTGTGCGGGCAAATTTCGGCAGCCGGACTGACCCATCTATCCGTGGATGACTATCCGTGGATCAGCATGCTCGTTCGGTCCCCGCCATGTTTGGCTGCCACTCCAAAATCCCCGGATCAGTTCGAGATAGGACGTCGTTGACTTCAAAAGTGGTCGAGCCGAAACGGAAAAAAGCTCAAGGTCCAAGCTTGACCCCTCACCATCATATCATCATGTTCTATTAGTGTCGGCAACATCTTGGAAAATAGTTGACACTACGGAATATTCACCAGCTTTAAGAAACTCCTCGGATTGCAACGTCGGCACTTTTTCAGGGATCTCAATTTCTGTGCCGCTGCGATAGCGGTTGAAAATTCCGCACCCCCTCATTTTCTTAACGTGGTTTTGATACGGCCCAATGTTTCAGTCAATCTTGATTTTACTTGTGAATAAATAGACATAGATCCCATGAGTAAAAGGACCTTGTGAGGACAACCAGACCGGAGAAGCAACCGACAATCCTCCTCAACATACATCGAAGAGAAAACCGCGAGAATGGCATGCGACATAGTCCCCCTCATTCTTGATAATAAACCCATTATTACAACAGACACCTTTGACGTCATCAGCCCAAGCACTGGGGAAGTGGTTCACAAATCCAGCGCTGCTTCCGTTGCAGATGCTGTTCGTGCGGTTGAGTCTGCGAAGGTGGCGTTTAAGACCTGGTCGAAGGTTAAACCCACAGCTCGTCGAGATCTCCTGTTACGAGTCGTCGGGATATACGAACGACGCAAAGAAGAGCTGATAGGATATGCGCAAGAAGAGACTGGATCCACTCGTTTCTTCGGTGAAATCAACTACGGGATCGGATTCGATCTGCTGAAGGATGTAGCATCAAGGGCCACCACCATAGAGGCTGGTACGGTGCCAATCCTGAAGGAAGAAGGCCAGAGCGGCATAGTGTATAAAGAGCCATATGGGGTTATTCTCAGCATTACTCCATGGTATCCTCATTAATTTCTATTCTCTCTACGTCCAGTTATATATCCTTTCGATGCAATTGTATTTGTTAATACTTGTTTTTTGTAGGAATGCGATGCTTCTCTTGGGTCTGCGGGCGATCATTCTACCTCTAGCAGTCGGTAACACCGTGGTGCTTAAAGGTTCCGAACTGTCCCCGAAATGCTTTTGGGCTCTTTGGGACGTCTTTCGTGAAGCTGGGCTTCCACCTGGTTGTCTTAATATTCTCTATCATCGGCCAGCAGATGCAGCCGATGTCACGACAGCATTGATCGCACATCCAGCTGTCCGAAAGGTGAACTTCACCGGCAGCACACACGTTGGAAGCATCGTTGCTGCCACTGCTGGGAAATATATCAAACCAGTGCTGCTCGAACTCGGAGGAAAAGCGAGCACAATTGTGTTGGATGATGCGGATCTGAAGAAGGCGGCGGATGCTTGCATCTTGGCCGCATTTTTGCACGTACGGGTTCCAACCCACTCCACTTCTAGGAGAAAAGAGTTAGCTAGCTACATCTCGAGGTTTGGAAACGACGACTAACAAAAGTTGAAATCTACAGGGCGGCCAAATCTGCATGGCCACCGAGCGCATAATCGTCCAACGACCCATCTTCGATGACTTCCGCAACTACCTCCGCGAAGCTATGGCTGCGAGCAACTTCCAGGCAGCACAAATCCTCGTCAACTCCGCAGGTGTCACCAAAAACAGGAACCTTGTCTCGAACGCTGTGGCCAAAGGTGCCAATATTGTTTTGGGTGATGAGATCAGCAGTGAAGAAATCTCAAACACGAGGATGCGCTCTGTCATGCTCGAGAATATAACCCCAGACATGGATATCTATAAGACTGAGTCGTTCGGGCCTACCGTATCACTCTTCGTTGTCGACACAGACGAGGAAGCTATTCAACTCGCGAATGATACTGAATATGGACTTACTGCGTCCGTGTTTACGGAGAATTTGGGAAGGGGCTTACGGATTGCGAGACAGTTGGAATCTGGGTGAGTGTTTCTCTTTGCATTTGCTTTCACATCCATCACCAGTCTGTTGCTCATCGCCGCTCTCCCTTCTTGGTAACTAGGGGCGTGCATATAAATTCTATGACCATCCACGACGAACCCAGTCTCCCCCACGGTGGTGTAAAGAGCAGCGGCTTTGGCCGTTTTGGTGGCGCGATTGGATTTCATGAGTTCCTGACTACCAAATCTGTTACGTGGGTCGATTAAAAGGGAAGACGAAAGCGTGATGTATTACTACCAAGTTCATGGGTATTTTCTACATAAACGAATTAACGACGAGGCTATTTATTTTCATGTCGTATATGAGAAGAGAGATTGAGCGCGTGCGAATCTAGTTGTACCAAAATACTCCTGATCACTTGTTAAGAAGAGGAATTCTAGTACCAGAGGAGAGAGTGCCGCTTTTCAACAAGGCGGGTATATATAAATGCTGTCACCACGCAACTACCAACCCAGCGTCCTTACCACCATTAGGGCCATGTACCTCCCGGGAAGACATAAAATACACCAGATCTTCTTCTTGTCACCCTCATCCCCATCCCAACAGTCATCCTCTTGCGGAATGACAAAATATTGAAATTTGGGTTAATGGACAAATTCAAGAGGCGTGGATGCGTTATCTTGCACAGAAGACATTCGCCTTATAGGTAACACTGAGTATATCCTCGAAGAGAGGGTCATCATGGTTAGGCTCACGTCCAACGACACACGGTGAATGGTGAGGATATTTCTTCTGAAAAAAAAAAAAAAAATTATAATCATATAAAACATACTGTGACAACATGGCGAACCATACATAGTACAGGCCGATTACAAGATTTACTTATACCTGTCCCGCAGGGCTTGATGATGCCATAGGAAAATGCATTCGAAGATGGAAAAATTGCGCCTGGCGATTGGCAGATGGGGGTGAAGTTCGGAATTTTCTCAGACCCCTATCATTGGCACTGATCATCCAGCCTTGAATTCCAAAGGCGAAAGTCTGACGCAGGAGATTGCCCGCCCTTCCGATATTGTTCATGAGCATCAAGTCGTAGACGGTGACTGGTAGCAAGATACCGGATCAAGGATTTTTTTTTTGACAAAGATAGTCAGAGAATGCTCTGAAGAACGAATTTGATCAATCACGACAGGCGCTCTGTTCGAGACGCGTCAAGAATTGGAAGTTCCCCACAGAAAATGTACGAGATAAAATGAAATGAAATGGTCCAAACTCCTGTTACTTGTGCGCATAAGAACACACTTGCAGGCGTGTTGTACAGGGAAACATCCAAATACAAGATGAACTATGAAGAGCAAAGCATCCATAAACCTGCATCAAAGGCGGGAATAGCAAATTGCGATTTGAAAGAAACATGTTTGAAATGAAATAAATGAAGTTGAGAACAAAAGGGATAAAATTTGAGCAGATTGTTAAGTTGCATACATAATGCATCTAGGTCGGTTGATGCATGCCGCGGAGATTCCCACCAACATCGATGTTCAAAAATGGGGGATATCCCTTTTCTTCTGGGGAGCTGCGATTTTCTGTGACTGGGAATGGCTGAACTTTCAGCTGTCAACTGGTTATCACCAACAAGCTCAGGTACGTGTCAAAAGGCAAGAGAACCCCTCGCTCAAAGGTCCATATTTTGAAGAAAACGAAGAAGCTGGCATCGATGGAGAAACAACCATGCAAACAGGCATTGAATACGGAGTATCATTGGTCTCTTTAGCGAAGCGCACGTTTCTCCTCCAGTGTGGCTGCAAGCAGATTTGACCAATCCAGGGTTATACTCATGCTCCAACAGCAGATATATGTGCATAGTTCATGCTCGGTCAGCCGAACTTGCATGAATTGAGAACCTCCCTTCAGGTGTTGCAGGAAGGTCGAAACCCAGATATGGCCTCTTACTGGTCACCCTGAGTATGCTTTCCCGATAATGTCACCGACCTGATGGCATTCTAATCTCGAGGTCCAGATTGTCTGTTCACGGTAGTTAAGTGAAAGCTGCTCGCGTGGCAAATCTGGTTGTGACTGATACAACGAACAAGAAAGCTCTCAGAGCTGTAGAAACATTTGTTGATACCTCCCAGGACCAATTGGTTCTCCAGTTTCACACTGCCATTTGACGAGCAAGGAAAGTCAACCTTGACCCCTCCATTGGCCGGCTGAAAAGACGGATGTCCAGCTTCTTTTCGACAAAACATATGGCGTAATTTTTCCGCTTCAGTCTCTCATGCAATATATATCTGCCCGCCAGCAATCCAGCTAAGAAACGCCTATTTTTCCTCACGAGCCCTACCCATCCATGTGTCGCCGCTGGCATTTCAAAACCAACGAGAGGCCGCCGCCATTCTGTCCACCCACTCATGCTGCCCGCAACGTGCAAGCCGCAATGCCCAACAAACTTCCCCGAAGCGAAGGTGGAGTCCAATGCGAGAAAGATGCAAGAAAGAGAGAGAGAAGACGAAAAGAAACAAGAAGAAAAAAAAAAAGAAAAAAAGAAAAAAGAAAAAAAAAAGGAAAAAGAAAAAAGAAAAAAATAAATTAAAAGTCGTCGCAGGCTCATCCGCCCACAGATTTGTCGGATTCAGCCAACTCGGCATGGGAGCAAATTGTTAGGGATAGTTAGTTATCACCGTTGCTGGCACAAGACAAAGAAGCATGGTAAGATTGACGATACCAGTAAGCCGTAACCTATCAATACCGATATCTGTATTTGGGCTGCCCTGGTGCCCATTTGATGGCGCCACATCCACCCGGCAAAACACATTTCACATTTGGGGAATCAATCATTACCTGGTAGGATAATTTGAAATTCTCCCCACAATGCTCTCAAGGGTCATTGCCAAAAAAGATATGGCTAACTATGCCCAGAGATTTCCCCGAGAGTTCCCACCATGATATCCTCAACAATACATCAAAGTCACAGAAAGGGGTTTCCCCGAACCCAGGGCCAGGCGAAATCCTTCTGAAGCGGCTTAAAAAGTCCAAGTACTCTCTGAAAGTGAATTAAACCAATAATAAATTACGCCCAGCCAAACAATATAAATAATATAGCACCGTCACCAGAATCATTGATGCATGAGGGCTCTGTGTATTTTGTGTGCTGGTAGTGAATGTGGTTTAAAAGTCGGCCGGAAAAACATTCCGCGCGTGGTTTTAGATAAACATGCAGACCGACAATCCATCCCCCCATTAAAACTACATACCACTTGTCATCTCTCACACATATTCTCACACACATATCTCTCTATGCTCTTGACGGTAGTGATTTGATCATACATCTCAGGCTCTTACTCTTAACTAACCCTAACCTAACCCCTAATCCACCCTGGAGTTGAGGGTGGTTGAGGTTAAATAGAGATGTAGTAATACTCCGTGTTGTGTTTCTTTTCGACTAATAATGGCTTTTAAAAAAGTGGGCCCAACCTATATCACATTTTAACGTTTTTTTAAAACCACGTTCAACTGTAACCCCGTGCAAAACCTCACTCCTGTGCCTGTTCGAATTTGAATTGCACTTTTCCGCAAGGGTTGCTTCCCGCATCTATGCAGAGCTTTATTCCCTTGACGTGGCGAAGAAATGGATGCGGTTGCACGGCGCCTATGGAGTACACTCTCATTTCATCCATAACTACAACCAAGGATTGGGGAGATAAAGGGTCATTTAAGTAAGTAGCAAACGAAATTCTCCCATTTCATTTCATTTCATATGCTTTTCTTTTCTTTTTTTATAAAAAAGCGCCAGTTGCGGCTTTTATTATCTTAGGAGATGAGCATCAAATTGAAAACGAATCAGGTGCATAGCACTGTATGCACGGTACACACGCTCTTATGACACATCCAAGGGTGTGAATCCATGCATGCACTATGGCGCTGCAAAATTGCTGTCATCAACAACTGCTAATATTAATGCCATTGATGCCATTCCTCTGATACAGGTGTGGCGGTCGCTTACGATAGAGTATGGAGCTACTTTAGCCTTGGGAGTAAGATTTCAATTGAGACATTTACCCCCTCCCCCTCCACCCACTTTGCCCCATCCAGATCTAGCGCGGCCCGCGTCCCATCTGGCAATAATAAGCACATCTAGCAACAGCCTCTAACAGCCTCTAGATCTCTGAGTTCCTTTGGAGAAGTTTATCGGCTCAGCTTCTTCTTGAGAAAGGAATCATCATTCTCCCCTTGAGATGCTCTCCACCATCCATTCGCTCCATTTCTCCATATTGAATTTACCTTCCAGGCTGAACCCTCACTGACTTACTTCTAACCTCGGAAAAGCTGGAAGATACGAGGATGTATTGAGGTGGAAATGGGCTAATTACATGGATTAGATGGTTGATTGGCAGACAAGGCAGAGCTGCCTTCCATGGCGTCACGGGACGAATTTAATTATTACATGAGGTTCCTTCGCGTTGTCAGGGCCTTTAATTGGGTGCAGGGGGGATGGAAAGTTACCGCTTGGATCCCCTCCTAGGAAGTGTGTGATTGGTCCCCTCTCAAGGTGTCAAAAATTCACCGTTGTTGCACTGCGTACAACGGTAGGTAGCCCCCCATGGACTTTCTCGAGAGAGGGAGGAGAGGAGAAACTGGGGCCTTTGTGTCTGCGGGAGGGACAAGAAACTCTCAACGGATTCTTTGAGCAGAGCTTCGTGCTGATTGGACGTTGTCAGCACACGCCAAAGCCTGCAATTTCGGTTAGAAACGATGGGCTAGCCTATTTGGGGCTAGCTGCATAGTCTTATTCGAAGGGCTATGCCTAAAATGGGTCTAGCTGCAGCTGTGGTATGATCTAATCTGGCGGCGGTAATATATGTTCGAACGTGTATCAGCAGTTCACTATCAAAATACCGCTGTAATCTCCCGGAAACACCTGGGAAACACCTGGAAAACACCTGGGAAACACCTGGCAAAATGCCACGGAACCAACACTGGGGAAATGCCGGGGGCTGGCCCCTGGGATGCCAGGCTCTTCTCTGATCTTAGCCCTGGTTGGCACCACAGCAACCAGCGCTTGTTTAGTTCTATTGCTGTGATGTCCTGCGCCTTTTCTATTGCTGCCTCGTCCGCTTTTTTTCTGCTTTTTTCATCTCTCTTCTCTTCTTTCTTTCGTCGTCAGTCACCTCTCGCGCATCTTCTTTCGCTGCAGCCTCTCACTTTTTGATCTCCAGAGTCTTACTTTTAAGGCTCCAGTCACTCTTTTGTCGCAAAAGCTAATATCTACTTCCCTCAACTGCTCTTTTTACTTCTGAGCCTCCCTCCAAATCCTTCTATATCTGATATCGTGAATATCCCTAATTAATCAAACAATCGATCCCCGATTGAAACAACAAACCGCTACAATGAAGTTTTCCGCCTGTATCGTTGCGGCTTTTGCTGCTATTGCCGCTGCTTACACTCCCCCTGACACCTCAAAACCCCCCAGCGGGAACCCAATCAGTCGCCCCGGGTTGCTTGAACTCGTACCCGTCGGCCAGCCATACACCATCACCTGGCAACCCTCCACCCCAGGAAAGGTTTCCCTCCTCCTCCTGCGCGGCCCCAGCAACAACGTGAAATACCTGGCCACCATTGCCGATTCCGTCACCAACACCGGCACCTACATATGGACTCCCCCCACCTCGCTCGTGGGCGAAGAGTCCGGCTACGGTATCCAGATCGTCGTCGAGGGAACTGGCCAGTATCAATACTCCACCCAATTCGGCATCAAGAACGACAAGTATGTTCCCGAACCTTCGGACAAATATCCTACCGCTGAGCCAACCGACAAGTACCCAACTGCTAAACCTACCGACAAGTATCCAACTGCTAAGCCATCTGACTACCCAACTGGCGGCAGCAGCAGCAGCAGCAGTAGCAGCAGCTACACCTTGGTCCCCATCTCCACCGCCACCATCACCGTCTGCGCAAGCACCGTCTCCGCCTGTCCACCAACCAAGACCCCTGTTACCCCCAGCGGAACTGGTCCTGCCACCGTCCAGCCAACCGTTCAGCCAACTTACAGCGCTAGCCCCAAGCCAACAACTCCCCCTCCATTTGATGGTGCTGCTGGCCGCAACGGCGTCGCCATTGGCGGCCTCGTTGCTGCTGCGGTTGTCATGTTCGCCTTGTAAACTTCTTATGAATGGGGGTTTTGATTTCGTTTTCTAAGTGTGTTTTGTCGTAAATAGTGCACTGGGGTTACTTTAGAGATGGTATGGCTTTTAACTTTGAATCCAACCAAAAACTTAAACGCAGAAAAACAATGGAATGGTTTCGTTACTTTTTATTTGATTCGGAAACATCGGAGGTGGGGCGGTGGGGAAGATACATGTTCTTTTCTCTAGTTTTTGCTGTCATGGGATATTAATGAATTGCATCCTTTTTATTTATTGATACCAATAGCGAAAAGGGGATTTGCTGTGTTTTTTTTTTTTTTTTTTTTTATTTAAAACTATTTATTTTCCCTCCTTGCTATACCTTTCCTTTTTACAATGCCATGTAATCACGGAAACAGAATGCGTCTTTCCTGTCCCTTATCCCAAAACTTGCGATTGATCGAACCCTTTCCAAATTCAATCAACTGTTTCAAACCATTCCATAATTTCGTCTCACTCCGTTTCCATTCCTTAGATTGGCCGTCCTTTTACTTGCTTCTTCTGCACTTTCTATCATCCTCCCTAATACCCCCCCTGCCTTTTGTTCCACTCGAGTGCAAAAGATGATGAATCACCCCCTGATCTTATCTCTTCTAGTCCAATTCATTTTTTATATACATACCCCTTTGAACCACTTTTACACTAATTACCCCGCCAAATGCATTTCAGTTTTCTCCATCTTCAAGTCCATGCTGTCGTCCAACTAAACTTATTTCTCCGAGAAAAAGCAAACTATACGCCAAACAGGTAAACTCACCAACCAAACAAACCACGTAACGTAATCCAATCACCGAGCAGATAAGACCACCGAGCGGATAGCTTCCATCACTCACATTCATCAAATCATTCAATATGCCCCCCCCCCCCCCCCCCAAATCAAAAGATCAAGCTTCTAATCAAGAAGGAAGGCTCTTATTAGCTATTAATGCCTATAAAACCGGGCAAATCTCATCCAAATATTCTGCTGCTAAATCATTTAATGTTCCTTATTCCACTCTAGTCTATAGACTAGCCGGTCGAGCTTCTCGCGCGAATGTTCAAGCAAACTGTCAAAAGCTGACCTCTACGGAAGAAGATTCTCTAGTTCAATGGATAATCTCCATGGATGAGAGAGGTCAGCCTTCCCGAGTCGAAATCGTACGAAACATGGCGGATTTACTACTTTCTACCCGAGTTGAATCTGCTGTGGGAGAAAAATGGGTTCGAAGATTCATTACACGTCATATAAGGAACTAAAAGAGTAGATTCGCAGGCAAATACAACTACGAGTGAGCTTTATGCGAAGATCCTAAGATCGCACGAGAGTGGTGTCAACGGGTGAAGAATATGATAGAGAGATATTGGCATTGAACATGAGGATATCTACAACTTTGATGAGACTGGCTTTCAAATGGGGGTAATATCAACAGCCAAGGTGGTGACTGGGTCTGAGAAACGTGGCAGGCTGGTGCTTTTGCAGCCAGAAAATTGAGAATGTGTTATAGAGGGAGTCAACTCAACTGGCTGGATGCTGCCTGCAATGAAAATACTAAAGGCTATGAATCATCAAGCCTCGTGGTATAAAGAACTGCCAGCCGGCTGGATGATTGGGTTTAGTGAAAATGGCTGGACCACCGATAAGCTGGGTATAATCAGGCTTGAGGAGATCTTTGAGAAGCACACCAGAGCCCGTACGATTAGCAGATATAAGCTATTGATTATGGATGGACATAGCAGTCACAGCACGCCTGAATTTGATCAGTACTTCACAGAGAAGTCTATTATACCTCTCTATATGCCAGCTCATTCATCTCATCTCCTGCAGCCACTAGATGTGAGCTGCTTTAGGCCCTTTAAAATGAGCGTTCAGACAAAGGGTTGAGGATTACATGAGATTAGAGATCAATCATATTGATAAGAAGGATTTTTCTATCCTTAGCAAAAGAAAACAACGAGCTGAGAGCTGCAGTTGAGAAGAAAAAGCGCCAAAAGGAGCCAAGCTCATACATTTATAGCTCAGCATGGAGCTCTATAGAGCTCAAGCAATTGATCAAGCCGTACAGGAGGGTAGTAGAAGATTCGAACCAGCCGCCTAGAAAGGGAGCTCCACCACGCTGCAGCAAGTGTAATATAGTTGGTCATACTGCTAGAACCTGTCAACAGGTCTAAGGAATAGATATATATAAATTATATGAGAAATTCTAGTTGATGGTTGCTTAATTCCTCAATTGTTAGATATGGGTGGGGGTGATGTTGATTACGAAGGTGATAAAAGACTACTACCCCATCCAATCCTTGAACTCCAACAACTGGCGTGTCGAGAAACTCAACTCTCACCTACATACACATATATATACATACAATATAGCACATATCATTCATCGCTCCTCCGACTCCCTCTCTCTATACTAACCTACATCACCTTCCTCGTCCAATCCCGCTCGCGCATCCCATCACCGCCTCATGTTTTATTACACATCCTCCCATCCTCCTTTCTACGTTCTCATTAATTTTGAGAACCCACAACACTAACACATAAACACTGCTTTGGTGGCATGTATTTCAAACGAACTCATTGAATCACGGAGGCAAGGGACGGAAAACACAAATTGCAATCAGCAACGATTTTCAATCCTACACACAATAATGCCTGTCTCCCCGTGTCAAGTCAATCCCCAATTCCCTCTTCCACAAAACCCCTCTGTCTTCCAATTTTTTTTTTTTTTTTTTTTTTTAAAAAAAAAAAAAAAAAAAAAAAATTGGACGCAGGATGATGCACCGTAAATCACCTTGTCAGCACCGGGTTGATCATCACGCCAACTGTTTAATATTCGGATCGGCAAAGAAGAAGAAGAAGAAGAAGAAGAAGAAGAAGAAGAAGAAGAAGCAAGACAAAAGAAGAAAAAAGAAAAAGAAAAAAGAAAAAGAAAAAAGAAAAAGAAAAAGAAATGCAAGGACCAACTCACCCGCTTCTTCACGCTCAAGATATAAAAAGAAAATTATCCGAAACCCCAAACAATGATGAAAAAAAAAAAGAAAAAGAAAAAGAAAAAGAAAAAGAAAAACTCTATAGTTAGTTATCCCATTGCCGATCACGAACGGGGTAAAAAAAAAGGGAGCTAGCAGAAGCCCGCTCGCTCCCACATCCCACGCGAAGACTCCATCCACGTTGATGATCTTCATACTCTAGTTAACTATGTGTGTAGATCTATCCACACGGAGCTGCAGCTGGCTACAAAACCTCTCATTAGGTGCCTCCTGCACACCCTATCGTTTCACAATCGAATTCATGGAGAGAAATGATGTGACGGTTAATGGACGGATTACGTCGTTACCCGTTTGAGTGATAGGTGCTGTGCAGAGGAGGGGGGGGGCAATGATGATGATGATGATGTGACAGTTGTGCTCTAATTACATCTAAAAGGGACCTCTATATTCAGAATTAAATATTCATTTTTCACTTTTTGTTTTGGTTATCATCTCCCCAACATGAAGTTTTTAATTTCATATTTCATTAGAATTTCCTTGGACCTCTCAGTCCCAAATCGATCAATCTAATCTATCAAATATGCAGTAATTGTACAACACTCCATACATGTAACACAATACGTAGTATATATACATAACCTCCACCCCCAAAACCCTTTTTCATCAAATCTCGTAGTTCACCATACACTGGGAACATACATATGTAAAGTCAAAACACCAAACGCAACGCCATCATGCCCCTTAGGATCAAGTTATGCTTCACGCCACCGCTCTTATTGCTTCTGGCGGCGCTGGTGAAATTGCTGTAGCGCATTCCTTTGTCCTAGATGCACTGTATATTCCGCGGGCCCTCCCCCTCCCTCCTTCTTTCAAGGATTTTATCGTACATTATCCTCCACATGCAAAATTTGCATCTCCCAAACATAGGAAACGGGTTCGCGTTGGAACAAAGTATGGTATTATTTTAAAGACAGAAAAAAAAAAATAACTAAAAAAAGGGGGCCGTATGCATAAAGCTGGGATATGTTGTCATTTATTATGTATTAAGAATCGGGTTCATTGTATGGTGTTCGTCATCTTCGTCGTTAAGTGGAGGTTTCTTCATTTCATGTGCTGTACGCAGTTCGCAGTCCTGGTTGGGATTTTAGTTGTTTGAAAAAGGAACGGACGAGGGATTTATTTCCCTCTGTATTAATTCGTATCAAGGGAAGCATCGGGTAAGATGGCTGAATTTAAGAGAGTGATAATGGGCTGGAGCGCTGTCTCATTCATCATCAATGTGAATCTCGCCAGAAAGATAGTTTATAGGACCTGGTGGCGGGGACATCCGTGGTATACATTCTGACGTCTGGCTGGGACTTTGGTCTGTCAATGGTCGTCTAGTAGATTCGTTAATACAGTACCCTCTCAACAGACACTCATCCATCAACGATGCAGGCCCATCCCTCAAGGCTAATCCAATAGCGAGAGCGATTGCAAACGAGAATTTCGCCCATAATTCAAAGGATCGTTTTGGAGGCAGCTCTAGAGAAATAGGCAAGAGATCTTCGTTCGCGCGTAGGTCTTTGGGGGAAGTTGCCAACATAGATGATGTATCAGAGGAGTGAGATTTGATGACGCGTTTGGTTGGTGTATCATCCACAGGTGGAGGAATGGAACGAGTTACAAAGTCAGAGGAGTTCGCCGGATCATGGTACCCGACAGCTTCACTGTGGTTGCTGCCGTTGAGTTGACTCCGGTGTCTGGTTTTGAGCCATTGATTTCTCGGTTGGCCACCAAGGAAAAGACCTAGAACCCACCATGTCAACTTCCCTAACTTTTTCCAATGTGTGTGCCACGCATTGGCAATAATCCCTCGAATTAGGGTTGCTGTGCTAGGAACAGATCCCCAGATGTAATGGAAGGTGTCCCTCTTGTCATCAACAGAAGGCGTATGGGTGCATGTCTTCGGATACATCTTGCGAAGCCTTGCTACCCTCGAATCTAGTGCCATCATGGGTGTAATGTCCCGGTCTATCTTACGACGTGTCTGGGATCTGAAGCACGTAGATGAACTATAAGACGATTCGGGGGGGGACTTTTCCGGTGTGTGGTATGAGGTTCTTTTAGATGAATCGTCCTGGCACAGAATACCGACCGTTGGCCGTTCCATTTGGGTGCTTGAGTGAACGTCATCAAAAAATATGCGGGAGGACTCTACAGTTGAAGGATCAACCAGGTCGGATTCAAGAGGTGACATCCCCATCAAAATTCTATGATTGCTGATAACACCATCAAATGATTGACATGGATTGGAGTTCACTTCTAATGTACTTGGGGTATCGGGTTCCATCCAAGATGAGCTGGAGGTTTCCTGATCGCGTGCAGAGCGTAAATGAAAAGGAGAAATTGGGTCCCGGGAAAAAGAATGGTTGCGTACTTGGCCAGCAGGTACATATGGAGAAGCAGCAGGAAGTATAAGTGGTTTCAGTGTGCAAGAGCCGGGAGGGAAACGCCTCATCTTCCTTTGACGGCCCGAGAATCTCACTTGAACATCGGGTGATAGGGGAAATGAAGTCCCCCAAGAGGATGAGTTTGACAAGGAATGTGAAACCATGGAAGAACGTTTTGATTCCTGCGCACGAGTAGACGGAGAGGAGCAAGAGTCTCCCAATCCAGAATCGAGAGACATTTCAGCGTCGTCTGCCTGTCCATCTCCCTTCGGTGACAAAATATATGTCCGATCCCCGGGTTGATCGGCTTGAGAAGCTGAATCCGGTGAGGGATTCGATTCAGGCACTGATGCGTGTTGAAAGTGTGATCTTCGGATGGGAGACAAGGGGATTTTGGAGAATATGGATCGAGGTCTGGGGGTTCGGTGCTCACCGACCTGGGGGGAAGAAGCCTCAAGGGCACAATTCAATTCAGGAGATGACTCTATTCTTACTGAGGATTGAGCTAGTAACTCCGTCAATACATCGATCCTCCGCTCTAGGTATTGGTTTGTCAAATTAACCGCGTCCATGTTTTGTAGTTTTCGTGTTGCCATTTCAATTTCCCATTCGTGCTCGCGGTTCTTGTGATCTTTGATTTCAATCTCCCGTTCCAAGGCTTGGATTTTGGAACGAAGCTCTGGCTCCTTCTCGATCGTGTTGCATATTTCATCCTTCACTCGGGCCTCGAATTTTGTCTCCCAGTCTAGAAGTTCTTGTTTCAGAGATTTATAGTCCGCATTGAGGGCTCTGAACTTAGATGCTTGAACATTCGTCGCAGAGGAGTCCATCGATCCGATCTGATCTAACAAGGCCGCAAGCTGTGCTTCCAGGTACTCTACGTATTTGGAGAGGTCAAGGTCTGCATTCCTGCTGGTCATGTTTGGTCGTCTTTTTGGGCGGCCCAGGGTGCTGTAGGGAGATCTCCAGAAAGCAGAGGACCTTCTCGACTTCGATGTCAAAGGTAAATCACTATAGTCAACAAATTCCAGATCAATTGGACGTGCTAATTGCCCTTTGGGGTTTGACAAGGAGTGTATGGGACATTCATCGGTTGTCGGATCTGGCGAGGGCAGATCCTGGAATAAAGAAGTAACTGACGGTCGCGGAGGACTAGAGCGTCTTCGTGTAGTGTTATTAATTTCTTGAAGAATGCTCGACCGGCGCGTTTGTGATGTTGTTATCAGAAGGCTAGGGTTTGGTTGCATACCTCCAGTATCACAATGTTCTTTGCGTAGAGGCCGGTCAGGCTCCCCTGAAACCGATCTCGATCTCCAGCCCGTGAAAGGGGGACTTACTTTTCGTGAAGTGACCAAAGCACCACGAAAACCCGCGTTTCGCAATTGAAGCCGTCGATTCTGGGCGCTGAACGGCTTTTCGGGTTGATGTTGAGGCGGGGATACGGATGGCAGGCGAATGGGGTTAAAGAAGCTGGAATGGCGCGAGGATGTACGGCGCGCAGTAGTGTTATTGGGAATAGCATCTGATCGAGGGGCCTCTACAGTAGTTGTCAAAATAGCATCCATAATGGACACTGCTGCAGAGACGGTTACGATCCAGCAAAATTATTACGAAGGCATCAATCCAAATCCTAGGCCAGTAGCGGCATGTCAAATCCAGGGGCGGGACCACTCAATGGGCCAATGGTAGACGGCAGCAGCTCGAGATAGACCGAGGAATGGAGCGAGAGCAACACAAGCTAGGGAGGAACTTATTTGCATGAGGATGCAGAGGGGAAACTGGCTGCAGCGGGAAGAATCTCTCGACTCGGAATGCGAAGAAGCAAACACCAGAACTAAGCACCGATGGACCAGCTCTCGCAAGGTATTTCTACTTGCATTGATCCCCGCCCGAAGTTTGTTTTTCGCGGCCCTCTCCTTGCTGGTTGGTTCAAGTTTTCGGGAGTTGCTCAAGCAGGACATCAGTTCAGAGTGGCGGTGGAGTTTGGCCGCGGTCCACGGATGTGTTGATTTGTCTTGTTGTGATGTGTTTTTGGGAGCTGGTTTGGTGCCTGGGTTGACCCCCACATGGCGCGTATTTCGTTCGGACTTTCCCTCTTTAGGACTAGCGGATCTCGCGCTAATCTTCCGCTCTCGGAATCGGAAATACGCACAGGTCATGTGATACAGGCCTTGACGCTTGGATATTTATCGCGGCGGGCTTCAAGACCTGCTGCTGTTTGGTGGGTTGTTGTGGGTTCTCCACCTGGATAAAAAATTTCTTTCTATTCTTCAGGGCTAAAATACCGCGGCATGTTTGCAAGTCCACTCGGATATTCGATCTAATATTCGTGTCTCACCACGATTTCCCACCCTGTGAAAAAGGCCTAATTTTCATTTCCGCATTTCAGGTAAACATACAAATCATGGCCCAAGGTGAAATCAAAAAGTTGAAGCCGGCCACCTCAAAAAAGTACTTCTTTCAACCTTACCCACAATGATCGAGTATCAATTCACACTGAGAGAGCTAACACATATCCATCTCGTGGCAGATCCAATGCACTTGGTCCCAAAAAGGGTACTCGAGTAATCGCACCCAAGAAAGCAAATTTGATCAGGCAGAAGAAGATGACCAAGGTAGGTATCAACTTCGACGAAATTATAACGTTACATCACCTCAGAGGGCGCTGTTCACTGGCCACTTGTGTGCCAGGAAAGATATCATATTGAATTCCAGGGTGACCTTCAACGTGAAATCATATCTTGCTAATTTTCGAGGTCTTGTTACTAGAAACTTTCTGCTGGTCTAACCGCAAAGACAGAACGGACGCTGGCGGAGCGAGCGGGACACTTGGAGTTACTTGCTAGCGGCAAAAAAAACAAAGATGGGAAAGATGGGAAAGGAAAGAAATGAGTGGGTCCGGGAACTTGTGGAATTAATTTTGGAATCTGGATACGATGGAGAAGTGTGGCACAGTGATATTACCCACAACCCGATCCTGACAACCTACGTCTATCTGAACAACCAACCAACGCTTCGGATGATATTCCACCCAGCAAGCACAGTTCTCCATTTCGTCAGATCATCACAGTTATCAACATTGTTTCACAGACAGGTATCTGTCACAGTCCATTGACTCCGTATCACTCTGACCTGGATTACCCGAAACCTAAGCTGGAGAGCTGTCCAGCTTCACATCCATGTCAGGGGTAGATCTTTGAAGGCCAAGTCCTCAATTTCCAAGGTAGTGGGGCGAACGCAATTTGCTGCTCGACGCAGAACTATTTAGTGTGGGATAGCCCTTCAACCCAACCTGAAGGAAAATTGAGGGGGGTAGGAAAGAGCAAAGAAAATGGGATGGAGGATAAACAGAAAAAAATTTCGGGTTTCAGTCTCGTGTCAATTTTCTGGAATCTATGCATGTGCTTGACCCCTACCTACTTCTGTACAATGGGCTCTCTCTGTATACAGTCCCATGCTGTGACCTCCAGGGTGAGTTTCGGAATGCCCGTCGTGTGTGCAGTTTCCTTTTTATATGTCACGTCTGTGATGCAGGTCCTTGAGAATATGGATATATGAAAAAATTTTGTCCAACATTATATACAGTTCTTTTAAATACACATTTCTTTCACAAGTTGAACAAGGAAAATTATAGCCCATGGCTCGTCACGAACCTGCGCTCTATCCCTTCCAGGTTTCTATTACGAAAATGGTGGAAGCGGTTGTGTTAAGAAGTTGGGTGAGCTCTCGTTATGAAAATTGGTGTTTTACGAATATGGAAATATAAGCCTAGACATTTGTTCAATATGAGCATCTATCACTTTTCAATAATAACATGCTTCAGGATTGCAACAAAGGGGATGAATAATATCTGTAATCGAGAAGATCCTTTTAAGAAGAGGAAAGTCATAGTAAATCATGAAAATAAATATGTGAACAGAAATAGAAAAAAAAAAAAAAAGGAAAAAAAAGAGGAAAAAAAAGAAAGAAAGAAAAAAAAAAAAGAGAAACAAAACATATACATGTATGTATAATTTCCGGGATCGAAGGAAAATAGATTTTCGGAATCGGTTGTTTCGCTTTGCTTCATGGGACGGTTGGATATCTTGGTACGCAGTCGAAATTCGCATCTGGCAAATAGCATGCCTGCATGCCTATGATCGCAAATGAAACAAAAATAGTGGGAATAATAATGACAAGTGGAGAGAGAGCAAACAAGCTGGACAATGACTCCCAAGATATAAACACGAAGATCAAAAATAAAATCCAATATACATGCAGAAGAATAAATATCATTCATCCCCTCACACATCTCTCTCTGGCTACTTGCAGAACTTCGATATCCGGCTCTGCACACCAGCTTCCTGAATAAGCTCCTTGCCTCTTGCCATCCATGCATTGAACCCATCAATGGACGCAGCGGACGGGAAATCATCCCAAATACGAGTCGCATCTGCATACGTTGACCATATTCCATCAAGTCCGGTCGGGGTCGTCCACGCCGGCAATTTCAACTTCACAGAAGTATAGTAAAAGTACAAGACCTGGCAGAGACGTCGGACACGGTCCTCGTAGCGTTCCTTATTGGCATCTGGCGTCGTTCCGCCATCCCCAAGTAGTTCCCACCACGACACCCGCCACCGGAGCGTGAGCAGGATCTGGCCTAGCTGCGCGACAAACTCCGTGAAGGCATCGTAGGGGATGGAGTCCCATTTGTTTTTGTTCAGGGCGTTCTGGAGAGCGCGGAAGCCGTCCACTTCGAGCTTGCGACAGATAATGCGGGAGAGCTGCGCGGCTAGGAGGATGTCGACAGAGTCTTCCGGGTTGTGGACGTTCATGGGACGGTTGGGTTGGTCTGCAGATATGGCGACAAAGTCATAGCTAGCGCGGCTGGGCATGTTATTCCATTGGGATAGGAGGGACTGTATGAGATGGGTATGTTAGCCGCAATACGGTGTATGCGAGCTTTGAAATGGGGAAAGCGACTTACGAAAAGATTATTTATCGGATCGCACTCTCTAACGCAATTCGTCCACTTGTTGAATTTCAAGATCTTGCGATCGATGAACTCCCGAAGATCGTAGCGAGGGCTATATTCTGATTTATTGAGGT
Source organism: Paracoccidioides brasiliensis (assembly GCF_000150735.1). Taxonomy (NCBI): domain Eukaryota; kingdom Fungi; phylum Ascomycota; class Eurotiomycetes; order Onygenales; family Ajellomycetaceae; genus Paracoccidioides; species Paracoccidioides brasiliensis. The sequence continues at coordinate 156,622 of NW_011371369.1, forward strand.
CTTTGAGATAATTATATGTCTCATTCAAGTCTATTACGTAGAGGGTCCCCCATGATTGACGAGCGCGGATATTGAATTTCCCACGACGCTTGTCCAGGAGTTCCAGTAAATTCTTCATTTCGAATGTAGCTGGCAGCTCCATCCTCACCCGTGTTGATCCGTCAGGTGTAGGATGGTTGATTGCTCGTTGGGCTTGAATAAAAAGTTAGTAGAATCAATCGAAGCGGCAAACAAAGAACGACTTACAAATATAATTGCAAGTCCCAGACTCGACAATTTGGAAGAAGTCCGCTTTCACGCATGGCTGTTCAAAGAAAATGGATTTTGCCTGCTCTAAACAGGTGGCGCATGGGCTTTCGCCAGAACACTGGTATCTAATAGTTAGAATGAGAATGATGATGGACGAAATAGGTTCCTTACTTTCTTCTTAGCCAGACGACACCACACACAGACGCTCTTATCCTTTCTCCGCATTGCAGCTTCTCGTCGCCCATCGAAAGACAACGGGCCATTGCGGCGTGCTCGTGGCACTGTCGGAATAGACGCGGAAGGCTCCAATGACCCTCCTAACCCATCTTCTTGAACAATCTGTATAGCCATCGTCTTCACAGGCTTTTCGTCGGCAGAGCCCACACTGGGGCTCTTCCGCTTCCGGGCCACCGTGACAATTTTGCTGTGGCTTGCTTTACAAGGCACTCCTGTCGAGGGAAATCCAGGTACGGTTGTATCAATCGACGGGTCCGCCAGAAGAGTTGGATTATCAGAAAAGTCTCCTGTTGCATCCCTTTCTGGAGTGATCTGAACTATTTTGAAGAACTGGAGTTGGTCTTCCTTTGGGGAGCAATTCCGCCGCTGCGTATATCTGTGACTGATTTCACCTTGAGATCTGTCATTGAGGAAGATATGAGTATTGTGACCGGGAAAAAGCGTGTCAACCTTGTCGGGTATATTCAGCGATTGTTTCTTGCTTGAGCCATCGTGATATTGATTGTCTTGTTGTTTAAACAGCTGCGACGGAGTCAGTTTGGACGAGATATCCAGAACTGGAGAAGTAATCGCATCGGTTCCTGAGGGCTCTCCGCAGCCGGGAAATTCTATACGTTGCAATGGAGAGTATGAGGCACCTCTCTCTTCACCGTTGCCAGTGCCATCGTGCGTTGGTATGATAGGTCCGTATGTCTGAGCATAAGGAGGCTGTTCTTGCTCCAAACTTAAAGGCCATGATTTCCGTAGGTCCTGGAAAGCAGCTTCCAGTTCATATGCGTGCATAATAGGGTCCGTAAAGTCAGTGACAAAGGGTTCCTCTTGCTGATGTAGCAGGTCCGGTGGTAGGCAGCCGGACTCTCCAGCCAGAGCGTCACAATGCAAGGCTGTGTCGAATTTACCCAAACGTGAGAAGAAGGTCGTGCTGAGATGTTGCTCCGCGCCCGGAAAAAGAGATGCATGGTAGAGAGGCCAATGTTCCTCTCCGGTAGTATCTGGGCTTGTGGGGCCAAAGTCGGCGTCGGGACTTCTGGCATTCCCATCGAGACTCCATGTTTGGATGCTGGCATCTGGGAGGCTGTGGGAGATCCCCTTCAGCATTTGCCTTATTACCTTAGCAGGGAAAGTCATCATACTTAAAGTCAATATGATTGGCCGGGCCATAGCGACCTGCCATCTTATGTTGGTGGGTTTGCCCTGGCTGCTGGAGCAAACCGAATTCTTCGAGATATGATTCTACGTCCCGGTCCCCTTGTAGAGAATCATGGCTTGGTTCGAGCTCAGGAGTACTTTGCGGGATCAGGACGTCCCACGAGGACGTAAGGGGATTGGTATCCGACATTGTCTTGCTCCGTAAATCGGTTGTCAACACTCGCCGTCGCAATTGGAAGAAGCTCAAATTGCCCGAGGGGAGTTGAAAAGGGGTAAACGTCAAATTCTTTCGTGCTGAAGAACTTCACCTATCCCTTCTTCGAGATGTCCCAAAAACCCAATACGCGGGGTAAAACGTGTTTCATTCCCCTGCCCCTCCTGGTGATAGAGAGTGGTGTTCTGAGGGAGATCTCACCTCTCACATTAGGGTCCAAGGCTAGACAAGGCTGAAGTAAGCTGCCGCCTAGTTTGCGTTGGATATCCACCTGCAATGGGTTATCCCGGTGGAATAAATATTGCTCAGCCCCCAATTGTGACTTGATAGTGTCTTTTCAGAGGAACAAAAGCTCATGCAGACGAAGAGGGACTCGTGTGAGATGAGTATAAAGAGGAGGTGGGGTGGAATTTATGATAAAGGCATAACTGCGCTAAATCCAAGCTTAGTTTTAACAAAGTTCAAATGTCATGATGGATGATCACCGCTGCAAAATATTGCAAAGTCTCTTTTCAACTAATGATATAAAAGGGCAAGCCTGGTGAGGCAAAGAAGGACACGAGTCAAGGTGCAAAAGAGATGAGGCAAGAGAAAAGCAAAGAACAAAAGAAAAAAAGAAATAAAAAAAGGAAAAAGAAAGGAAAGAGAGAGAGAGAGAGAGAGAGAGACAGACAGAGGGAAAAATATCAAGTCATCAGATCTTTGAACATCCATGCTTGAAAAGAAACTCTAACAATTGACTAGCAGAACAACTAATGAGTTGCCCAAGCTCTCAGGGAAGCAAGGTCTGTATGGAAAGGGATTAGCAGAGTCGCGCAGCTTCGACGGTGACGTCGACCCCTGCGGCTGAGGGGCGACATTCCACGAGTTGATCCACACTCTGGGATCTGGATTTACCATCGACTCTCTGAGGGCCAGAGAGGGAGAGGGGTGACTTGTATGTCTATTCTTATTTGATTTTATCTTATTCTCCTTCCAGCACTCCCGGCCTTAACTAATATGGTTAGTGTGAGCAGGAGAGGAGTTGACTCGTGTGTCCAGGCGGCCTCTTCCCCCGAAAAAACTTCTCGTCCAATTGCGTTGTGGGCAGAGATGCCCACCTCACCGGCGACCCGCATTTAGGCTAGCGGCCTGGGAAGGCATAGAAAGCCCCCCTGCTCGGCAGCTTCAGACCCTTGGGGTGCAATTCCTCCGATACGCTGGTGGTTTGCAAGATGTTTGGGATTGCATCGGCTTTGCTAGAGACGGGATAATAATACAACATCCGGCTTGCCAAAGGGGGGCCCGGCTTGCCAACTGATATTCTCAAGCCCCTGGCTTGCAAAAACCTGCTAATAGGAGATTCTGCCTTGCTGCAGGAGCATGAAGCCGTGTGACCTACTTCCATACCGGCGGTTGAATCTGGTAATGGGCTTCTGGCAGGACTTTTCCCGGCCAGCGTCAGAACAAGCATGCAGTTTTCCTGTTGTAAAAATGTGAAATATTGACGTTGTTGGATCCAATGTGGTTCAAATGTCAGCAAGCAGCTAGTTACGGAGCACTTTTCATTCCTTGAATGCGTTAGCGGACATCATTGATATCTGTCAACCCTCCCTTCTTCCTGCATCACATCTGCTTTACGCCAATGTATCATTTCCCTCCAGAGCCTTGAAATCCTTTCACATCAGCCTTGCCAATTCTTGATGCCGTATTAGACTCATATTTCCAAAGCTAGCAATAATACCATTGCTGCTGCTGCTGCAATGCATATCCTGGTACTGAGATTTATTCCTTGCTTTCAATTTTATCTCTTATGTCGTTTCCCTTCCGAGTTTGTTGGTCATAGTCGCCTCGTAGTTGCATATGTCCTCATGCTCCATACGGCTTGCGGGTTCCTATCCCGAAAAGCTTGACGGCCCGATGATATCCTTTCGCTGTTCCACCAATGTTAGAACCCTTTTGGCTGACAAGAGGTCATTTCAGATAGTAAATGACGACGGTCCACCTTCACAAAAGTGTTCGCCTTACATCTTTCCCTTAGTCAAAGCTTTTCAGGATGCAGGCCATCTGGTCTCTGTTGCCATACCCAATTCATCCCGGTCCTGGATCGGCAAAGCCCATCTCATCGGGGAGCTACTAAAGGCGACTTACGTTCTTCCAGAAGCACTTCTGGGGGATGCTGGCAGTTCCGTCGTCCCCGGGAACCACGATTCCAACGATCTAGGAAGGAGACGTCTTCAGGAGAGTGGGGCTGGCAGCTGGCAGCACCACGAGATATCAACCCCGGATTGCGTCCGAAAAAGTAACACAGACAGACGCCACTGGGTGGTTGTCAATGGAACCCCAGCTGCATGTGCCCAACTGGGCATCTACAGCCTCTTTCCTGACCGCGGACCAGTCGACCTCGTGGTTTCAGGACCAAACCATGGTCGAAACGCCTCGACGATCTACGGCTTAGCCAGCGGTACCGTGGGTGGCGCCCTGGAGGCTGCGACATGCGGCAAGAAAGCCATCGCGCTCTCCTTTGCTAGCAAAGATGCCCAACCACCAGAGGTCATCCAGGCTGCCGCACGGCTTTCTGTGCGGCTCATTGAACACCTCTCTGCACGTTGGCCTCTTGAAGGCGTGCATTTATACAACATAAACGTACCGATGCGTTTGGATGTCGAAGAACGACCTATTGCTTATACCAGCATGTTGCAGAATTCGTGGTCCAAGTTCAGTCTTTATAAAGAAGCGGATGACAGCACTGTTCAACCCAACGATGACCATGGTAACAAGAAAGAACGGCAGACAAGATATTTCAAATGGGCGCCCGAACTTTCGGATATCAAACGAAGTGTTGAGATGAGCCATGTCGGGACTGATACTTACACAGTCACAAACGGATGCACAAGGTAATATCTCCAGCTTCCCTCCCATCAGACACAGCAGGATGATGATAGGCCGTATTGAAAGCTAACACGCCAAAAGTGTGACTCCTCTTACCGCGAACTTTGGTCATGCACCTGGATTTCATGGCGAGTTGCAATTATAAAACAAGGCATATTTGAATGAAAAGTCGACTAGAAAACAGCTAGGAAAGTAGAACGGTCAAACATGAAAACGTCATCCGATTATATAGATCTTTTTTCCCCCCTCCCCTGCCTAGATATTTACAGATAATAATTTCCAAGATAACTGGTTGGACCCATGGATCTATCTTGCTATGTAGCAATTTAGCTTCTGCACAAATATAATTGCCGATATTCTTTACCTCGAAACCTGCTAAACCTTCTGTCTTCATGGGGAGCTTTCCTTCTCGCACTGCCTCGCTCCGTATCAACCATAAATATCCGTTAACAATGCCACAAGATTTTCATGCCTCTAGAACTCGCCTTTAGGGTAACAAGAAGAGAAGAGAATGTGGCAATTTTTTGTAGATATATCACCCAAATCTTTCATAGAGCGAGACGTTGCTTAGGTCCCATTGCTCCTCGCCCCCTTCTATCATATCCCTCATGTAACCGTGGTATTAAAACACCGCTTGCAAAGTCTAGAGAGAACGTCGCACCGTAGTGTCCGCCCGTAGCGCTTCTTCTCGTAGGAGGTTAAACATACCTACACCCCGCTCTGTTCTTTTGCGGAGATTTCTCTTTTTGTCCATGGAGCCTCAAGGACCGGGGTGAGGGGGATTTTTGCCTAAATAAGTCTTCCTCTCAGTCGATTTGGCTGTGGCGGAAGGGGGATAAAAAAGGGATCCATGAAGTACCAAGGGGATCTCCAGACATTACCTATTATCCCCCCGTGGTGAATTTAGCAAGCAAGATATTGACTAGTGATTCAACGGGGAACAAGATGAAGTTGTGCAAATGGCGGCTACGTCTCAGCGCTTCCCTTAGACCTGAGCGCTGAATTGTTTCACAGGAGCATGCATGCATCGCTGGCATAATTCTGAGATTTCGTCTCCCAAACCTAAAAATATTAGGCATAGGTGCAATTGCTATATTCCCCTCATGGGAAATTCATGGGTATTCTGCATTTAAGATAGCGGTCGTGAGCATAAATTATCGTCCAATCTACGATTTCCTCTATTGAATGGGCATTGCCATCTGAAGCTGGTGTCGATATTTTTGTATTGACTGTCCGCAGTTGTCTATGTTAATATACGTTAAGTGCACGTGCCCTTCCGACTTAGAGAAGGAAGTGCCAAAGTTTTTTAGAGATTACTCTACGGACTGATATGCGGAGCGAAGCTACATTGGGATATTTTTACTTCATTTCTTTTTTCTTCGTGATGTGCAATGTTATCCCGCTTGCTGGTATTATGACTAACATGGGAGGAGGGTGGCCTTGAGGAATGGTAAGGAAAATGTGGAGAATGAAGGATGACAATTGTCCATAGGATTGCATTAAAGTAGCCCCTTCAAGTAGAAAACGAAATGAATGCATGTATATACAGGGACTAATGAGATGTTTAAAGAGGTGAATATATCATGACGAGAAAAGAAAGGAAATTAGCAATAAGGAAAATGCCGGGGATAAGTCAGGAGCCGCAATAGGTATACATGTCGAAAAAAATATTAAGAATAGGATATAGGAAATGGCACCAGGATAAAGGAATTTGAATGATGAGAAAAGCAGTTGCTCCATTTATCAGTTCACAGTTTTCAGTGCTGTTTCGTTCACAGCTAACCAAGCAGAGCATCTATCAACCTAGTCAAAACGAATCAAAAGGCACCAAACCAGCTGCAAAAGAAATAAAGTACTGACTAAAGAAATCGCAGAAAGTTCACGTAGCTCTATCTGCATCTCTTTCGCCGCTTTCCACAGCAGTCTCCTGCTCTGCCTTCATCTTTCCTCGAGCCACGCCCCCTTCGCCAACACCCATTCTCCGCGCAACATACCGCTGTGCAACGACACCAACACCAAGGGAAAGTGTTTCCTCTATCCACTCCGCAACCCACTCGCGAGGATCAACGCCGCCGCTCTCGATAACTTCAGCAATTGCTTCTGGAACACTAGAATGGAGAGGGTCACTGGGGTTATGCGCGCTCGGATCGGGGACTGGGGCATCAAGCCAGTCAATCCACTTCTGCGGAATGGCCTGTGTGACGGAGTGGAAAGCAATACTGTGGATAGGATCATGAAGATAAATGGCGAAGAAAACTTCCTCTTCAACATTATCATTCACCTCCACTATCCCATCCGTTGACTTTTGTGAATCTCCACTGGGCCCTGCTTGGAAAATATCTGCTGGTATAGGTTGGGAAATAGCCTGGATGGCAAGAAATATGTCACTACTGCGAACAGGATTTGACTCGGATATTATCTCGGATGCTTGTTTGGTGGCTTCTTCGATGCCGCCTCTGGTGGAGAAGTATTCTGTTGCGTATGCTTCTGCGCTTGCTCGGGCAAGTTTTGTACCAAGCACTGCACCCTTGATTGCTGATATGGACCGTGGCTTTCCTACAGACACGGTCCGCCACCACGGGCCATCATTCCAGCCGGCAGTGGAACTCTGTCCGGCGTTGGCATCCGAGTCACGTCTGGGAGCAGCTTCTCGACCGCGCTGGATAACCAGAAGATCACCTCCTTCAACCTGGGACATTACCCGGGAGAAAACTGAGTAAATCAATGGGTCTAGCGAAGGATAGCCCGAGAAGTCATGTGTAATGTGAATTTGGAGTCGTTCATGAGAGGAAATCGGGGGAGCTAGAGTATGAAGGAAAGACGTAAAAGTAGGGATTGCTAGAGTTCGAAGTTCGCCGCCTATAATGATTAACACAGTTCTCTAGTACAAGGAATCGTAAAAATAGTAATGGCTTTCCTTCTGGGGAACAGGTATATCCATTGTGCAACATACCGAGACCTCGAAGTACTCCAACGTTGTCTCTGACCTGATCTGCCCATTTCAGAGCTTCCTCGTTCTGTTTAATCTCCTTCACGGCGGCCTCTGCTTGTTTCACAGCAGCTGACGCAGTAGCAAACAATCCACCCCACCAGCCACCGCCTCCCACTCCGCTCTTGGTCGGTTCCTCCGAGGTAGGTGTATCTTCAGCCTCGGATGAAGTTGTTTCCGCAGGAGTCAAGCTTGTATGGTAAGCTCTAGAGCTATCTCCAGACTTTCTGGGGGCCGCCATTTTATCTTCGCTGAGCCTGTCCGGGGGTGGAGTTGCAGTGGAAGTTCGTTTGGGAGATCTGTTTGCTGTGAATGAGGTTCGAGAAGTTGGAGGTTTCTGAGAGGCAAGGTCCTGCAGCTCGGCTAATAGATCTTGCTCCGACTTCCCCTGTGGACCTCCAACAACATGAGTGGTATGAGGGACTACATCATCGACACCAAGGTCATCGAACTGAGCAAGGAGCTCGTCACTGGTAGGGGCTTGCTTTCCAGTCTTCTTCGACATGACCGGTGGTCTAGGTGAGAGTTGTTAGACTAGTAGTCGACTTAGAGGAATAGCTGAGGCTGTCAATGTAAATGGTTATGTCCTCTTCTTCACAGACAAGTTTCCATCCTCAAGAAAAACAGCCAAATATGATGGGATTGGATTTGAAGCTATGGTGGTGCCTCTTAGGATGTTGTCGATGCTGAGTTGCCAAGAAAGTTCTCTCCACATTTAGACGAACCTTGGAAGCGGAAGCGCTAGCCCCGAACCGTTGTCATCATAACACGTGATTAATTAGGCGCGCCTCTGTTAAACAACCGCATGGCACTGAGTTTTGTTCGTTGTTTCGATTTTATGGAAGTCTGGTTGAAGGACAATCAAATTGTGCCAGGCCGGGCTTAGAGCATTCCTCCAGTCATGGACGGCATGGACTTTGATACCAAGGGTAATTGCATTACCATACGGCAGAGAATTGGGATTTGAGAATATCCTAGGTCCATAATAACGTCGTACCTGACATTCCGTTCCCATAGAATGAATATACGAGTTCATTCTCCTCCGCCAAAATTTTAGCATTTTCATATCGGAATCGCCGAGACACTAGAAAATGTCATATATTAATAACTAGTTACAGCGTGCTCCGGGGTAGATGCGTATTATCCACGGGTGCGAATAATTATGCTAGCTCTTCGGAACCCGTGCCAATGATAGTAACCAGAATACAAGAGAGGAACCACAAATCTAGTCCAATTGATATTCATTAACTGAGAGAATGATTTCCGTAGCAGTGGTTATGCAACATCAATTAGGGCAGATGTTGTCCCGATCCCTATGGTTACGGATGCTTTCCGCTCGCGGCTTCTTGCTTCGCCGGACACGATCTCGACATGAAAATGCCGAGATGTGCTGCCAAACACCAACTCGCTCATTTCAGTGTCGAAACTCGGAATGAATACGCCGTAAGATGGAATGTACACTGCTGGTTACTCATTCTTAACTGGACACAAAACAGACATGAGAGTGTAGGTGAATGCAAAAAATGTTGGTATGGAATTATGTTGCCCTATTGCCGATCCAAATGCAGGTCTGAAGCGGATTATCCCGGCGCAGTCAGTATGAAGCACTTACACCACACACTTAGGTTTGTTAGATTCTGAAAACAACATCAATAATACCATTATATGCCGAAGGTATAGTAGCGAATGCTCCAAGCACTTCGATTCAATATATTTTAACAGCAGTGAGTTTAAATAGCCTTTCCTCCTTTGACCTTTAGATTTTGAATCCCTTGTCGAATTATCTTTATGTATTTACACGTTCTGTTAACATCAGTCAAATCGCCATACCCACCCAACATTTCCATACTACCCCCTCCCATCCCCACTTACCGTCCACAATGCGCCTCCCGTACGTCTCCAACCCACCCCCAACCTCCAACGAAGAGGAAGAAACCATTCTCAAGCGCGTCCAAGCCCGTCGCGGCGAACGAGGCCTCCTCCCCCTTGACCTAGCACTCCTCCACTCCTTCCCCGTCGCCGATGGCTGGAACTCGTTTCTAGGCAGCATCCGCAGCAAAACCTCCCTTGCCGCAGACATTCGCGAGATCGCAATCTGCCGCGTCGCCGTTATAAACCAGGCGTGGTTTGAGTGGACGAACCATGCGCCGTTGCTGACGGAAGCCGGGTTTCCGGACGAGGCGCTGAAACTTGTGGAGCGCGGGGTTGATAATCCGCCCTCAGATGAGGAGTTGGCGGCGCTGATGTCCCCGAAGCAGATTTCTGTGTTGAAGTATACGGAGGCGATGACGAGGACGGTTAAGGTGCCTGACCAGGTTTTTGAGGAGTTGAAGAGGCATTTCAGTGAGAGGGAGATCGTGGAGATAACAGCTACTGTTGGGGCATATAACTGCGTGAGCAGGTTTTTGGTTGCGTTGAATGTTGGGGAAATGAATAAATAGGTATGTGTGCATCGAGTGTATGGATGTGCGAGTGATGCTGCTGGCAACTGGGAGGGCAATTCATGCTGACTCTTTACTTTTTGAGTTGCAGAAGTTCACTACTGGTTCCTCTAGATTATTACATGATGAACCTGTTCGACATGACGAACACCATTTATATTGTTAGAATTTACGGCCAATTAGTTGATATTGTCTTGTTGCTGCTAGAGCAAAACAAACAAGTATATATAGGAACATAAAGTTTGATGGAATTCTTTATGAAGAATAATATCACTAATAATCGTCATTACCCAACTTGCTCTAATTATAAGATTTCTCCAACCAGACATATAAATCGTAAATGCATTATTAGAGAGAGGGGAGAAACGGGCTGTCTGTCGCGTTTACTCGTTTTTCGAGAGGTGAAACTGACACTAACGAGCATTATTTCAAACAGAGGGGTTTGGGGTTTTTTGCAGGAGTCAAAAACCTTGTAGGGTTTTTATTCGATAACAAATTCAACCGAAGATCATGTGGATTAAGATATTGTACTTATAGTAAACTCTAGATTTAGAATCAGAGTTTACGGAATTGGACTCTTTTCATAATAGAGTCGGATTTATGCTCTGTTGGATCCAGTCTCTGCAGAGAAGTTTAGCTGGGGATGATCGATTGGCTTAAGTTAGCTCAAACGCTAACCAAGCAAATATAGGTTAGTTAGTTGCAGCTCAAAAATTTTATTGCCTCTGTTACAAGGTTTGGCACACCCAGCGTTTAAGTTAGAGGTATAATAATAGATTTGTCAAAAGCTGATTCCTGAAGTGGAGCAGCGCTGTGTCAGAGTGTCCTCAGCGAAATGCATATACACGTTAATAATGACGACGACGATAGTGATGATGATGATGATGATGATGATGATGATGATGATCAAGTCCCTCCTCCTTCGCACCTAAACAAAGTGGACAGGGGTGACAAAGGCAAGTTGTTTCTCCATGCAGGCATTATTCTGATCTTTGATGCTGTGTTGTCAACATTAGTTAAATAATACAATCTGCACTTTTGGTTGGGCCAGACGGATGACCCTCGGTAACGTGATCTGAATCCATATCTCCCTGTAACTAACCAATACCTACTACACTGGTATTGGGCCTTACCCAAGACTCTATTATTATTATTATTATTATTATTATTATTATTATTATTATTATTATTATTATTATTATTATTATTATTTATTATTATTATTATTATTATTATTATTATTATTATTATTGTTATTATTATTATTATTATTATTATTATTACTTCGAGACAGGACGTTGAGATCAGTTCCCACACGCCCAGCAACCTCGTTAAAATTATCCTGATCAAAAAAGCAAATGGACGGCGCAATCCGTGTCATGGAAGCTGTCGGCCATTAAATCTTCTCTCTCTTCTCCTGTTGTTGTTTTCGGTGTTGTTTTATTTTACTTCCCTTTCTCCCAGCTACACCTTTTTAACCTCTAACCGAGTCTCTACCCTGGTTTGCAAAAATCTTTTACGATAGAGCAACTACTACTCACTCCCCCATCGCCACCCGCCCACACGCCTTGTTGAGGTTGATGATCGGAAGCCCTATATCGATCCTCCTTCTTCATTAATTCCCTGTTACCTCTGGACTCCTTTTCTTCGTGTTTAATTACTTATTTTAATTTGCACTCTTTTTGTTGAGCAGAAATCTTGGTCGAATTTAAGCGTTTAGTTACCTCTCACGCCTCAAATTTGCGGTTGGCGTTGAAATCAAAAGCAAACTCGACCTCGAACCACTTCTCTCGTTCCTGCAACCACGTTTAAACAGTATTCCGATGTATTACTGCTAAGACTATCTTATGGTCGATTGCTAATACCCAGTTTTGGCATCTATACATAGCTAAAGGTATGATGATATCTTGTTTTGTTTTGCCTCTTTTTTTTCCAACTCCCATACTCTATCTACATTTTGGATGCTACACCGTACTCCCCTAAGATGGCTGTCTTATCTAAAAAATAATAATAATAATAATAATAATAATAATAATAAATAAAAAAAAATGAAAAAAAATGAAAAAAAATAAAGAAAAAAGTCTCTTTTAATTCTGTTGTTCAAAACTTTCACATCTTGGCAGAAGACTTAATGCTTTCCTTCTTGGCCGACCTTATGCTCTTGTCTACAAAGCCCGTTGCTGTTCATTTGTTCATTGGCTTCAGTACCCACACACTCATTTCCATTCGTTTCGTTTCTTCTTGGGATTTTTCTTCCCCCCTATAATTATATCTGAAAATGCTCTCCGTTCTGTTATCCAGGGGGATTAATCCCCCTGGTTTAATCCATTTATACTAAGTTTGCATACAGACTGGTCTCTCGTCATCATGTCATTTTTGGTCCAGGATGATATAGATATCAATACTCGGGGAACGGAGACACTGGGTACCACTTCATCGCCATTGCATCGCCAACTTTCCGAACCTCCCACACTGCAGTCTACTTCTATTCAGCAAGTTGGGGCAGTTGACACACATCCATCTCTCAAATGTTCTTGGTGTAATGAATCATTCGAGTCTTCTAAATCACATACAACTTCCCCAGCCGACGATCTTAGACAGCACATGCTTACATCCCATCCTGAAGCTGCCAAACTTGATCTTGATCGAGATGCCGTTGACGAAACTCCTTGTAATGAATCTAGTCTTGAAGAAGCTGAACAGGCTACCCCTCTCGAAGCTTTGAATCGCCGCCGAGAAGCATTGATTATTGAAAAGCGACTCGGAGCCCTCTGGAATATCAACGATGTCCAGAAGTTTACTGACGACTATGATGGAAAGGATGAAGGTCTTCCCGTATCGTGGAAAAAAGCATTTGGTGATTTTGAGCGCCCGAGGCCATACGAAACTGAGACCGTGCCTAGCGGAAATTTTCTTCCAATCACCAAACCTGAAATTTATATCGACATATTAAAGAACCCGGAATCACACACGACGGAGGAGCTTTACGCCATAACTGCGAATACTGCCCGAGCGCTGAGGGTATGGCAGGATGAATACTTTGCAATCGATAAGCTATCCAGACGTGCCACACGACGCCCGTTAAAAAAGGCTGCTAATCCCCGAAAGCTGGGTGATCCACGTGTTTTCGAGGATAAAAAGGAAGCTATGCTTTATGGATATAAACATGATCCCCGGGAATCCAAAATTGGATTTCAAGACCCCTTTGTTCAGGGAGGCTTCAAGCCTACTCCAACACAATTGAAACGAATGAAACTTAACGCTACTGATCCATTTAATATTGATGGGTGGAAGCCAATTACAATTGGTGGTGTCGACTATATTCCTGGTCTCCGCCCACCTTCGAAACCTGCTCCTAAGAAAAGGCCAGTGGATGTTGACACGGCAAATGCTGGTGGGACAACGAATGGTGTAGACAGGGAAAGCGATGGTCGTCCCAAACGTATTACCCGCTTTGGTGGCTTCAGAAATCCCGTAACTAGAGGAAGCTCACAGGTTCAGACGGAGCCGTCAACCCCGGCCCTGACCCCTACATCTGCGAGAGGCAAAAGGCCAAAGTCACGCGCGGCTTCACTAGCTCCTCAATTGCCTGTACATTCCGCCTCCCCGAAACCCTCTGCACCCTCACCAAGACCACTTCACCCCGCCAAAGTATTAACACTCAAAATATCCACTCCGATTCCTGTTCCATCGACCGCGCCACAGACCCCAACCACTCCCAGTCAATCGAGACGTTCAGTCACCCAGGAGCCCGCATCTACGCCGCTGTACGAAGATCCACTTCTAGACCCCAAAAACCAACTTAAGATCCAACGATCCAAGAACCCGAAAAGAACGGAGGCAATGATAATCCACTGGGCAAAATTTAACCACGAAGGCCGAACCAGAAATCCAAAACGAACAAAAGCTCAAATCGAGGCTGATAGAGCTGAGGCAGAAAGGAAAGGAAATGTGGCTGCGAAAACTGCCACTGGCCGAAAGCGGAGGTCAGACTCGAAGAATCCCGCAGGAGCAGAGAATCAGGACATTTCGGCCAGGAAGGTCAGACGTGTTGCGAAAAATACCTTGGTGCCGGCTATACCAGAGAAAGTTGAACCCTCCACCGCGACATATCCGACTGTTCAGCCGCAACCTGAACTTCGGCGACCGGAGCCCATGATGGGTCCTTTGAGTGTTCCGACACACCCTCCGGTCCGGTACAGCCCTTATGGAGGACAGGTCTATCAAATTAGCTATAACCAGCCCGGGCACCATCTTCAATAGGCAGAAGTAGGGTTTTCAGGCCCTTCCGGAACTAGATTTCATAATGGCCTCGTTACGCAACGGTCGGGCATTGGAAAGAAGTTGGCTGGCATGGGTATGTTTAGCATTTCTGGCGCCAGACGAGTTCGGGTGTCATTTTCACTAACAGTCTGTGTATGATATCATTGGGCGTTTGTATTCCTTTCCTTTCACCTGTCTCGGCCTTCCTGCTCTGGTAAATTATTTTTCGGTCTGGAATACTAGCTTGCAGGTAATTTTGTATAATCGGTGCCCATGACGTTTTCATGAGTAGTTACTACTGTATATAATAATATAAATGGGGGGGGATACTGGGCCTGCGTTACTGTATGTAATGATAAGATACAGGGAAAAGCCATCATCATGACTTTTGATTTCTCGACCGTTTGCTTGAATTTAATTCCTACTAGTAATCTTTCGTATTGGCCAATATCACTCATATGGATGCTCCTATATTTTATATTATTCTCTACCAGCCAGTTGTTGGAACATGAACAAACTCCGCAATTTCTCCAACCCAGTTTGAGGCAATTGCACGTGAGATGCCTTATGGTCATGTGACTTTAGTTCCAATGGGCTCGAGCCAGTTTCCTGAGGAGCCCCGACCGATTTTTATTTGACCTCGTAGTTATCCTGTCAAGTTAACGACCGCCGTATTCGTGAATATCAGCCATTTGGAAGGAACTCTGCCCTGAGCTCTCGCATCTATATCTCCGATCACGTTTCACAATGGGTAAGAAGAAGCGCGGTCATCCAGATCTCGAGGAGCTGCTCAGTCGCCCTTGGTGCTACTACTGCGAACGAGATTTCGACGACCTAAAGATTCTCATTTCTCATCAAAAGGCGAAACATTTCAAATGTGACAGGTGTGGGAGGAGGCTGAATACAGCTGGAGGCGAGTGCTGCCCAAGATCTGGCTTTAGATACTCGCTTGCCTTGACTAACTTCCATCGTGTTCAGGCTTGTCCGTGCATATGAGCCAAGTCCATAAAGAATCATTAAGTGCTGTCGATAATGCCCTTCCTAACAGGTCCAGTCTGGATATCGAGATTTTTGGCATGGAGGGTGTTCCTGAAGATGTTTTGCAAGCTCACAATCAACGCGTCCTGACCCAATATCACCAGGCCGAGGCGGAGCGGCGTGCCGTGACGGGGAACCCAGCGCCTGGATCACAGGGTGGCGGGGGCCAGCCAAAGAAACCAAAATTCGAAAGCCCTGCGGAATTAAAAAAGAGGCTTGCGGAGCATAAGGCGAAGCTTGCTGAACAAGCAGCTGGAAGTAGCAGTGGGGATGTCACTCCTGTTGGCGCTGGACAAGGCTTGCAGACAGGAAATGCCGCATACGTAAGTGTTTTACGCATTTTCTCGCTCTGTTGGATGCTCAAGAGACTTTTTAACACTATGCGTTGTTGTAGGTTGCAACGCCTCAGTTTACCGCTGGTCAGCCGCTGAAAGGCTCGAGCCAGCAATATTCCTACCCGCAACCCTATGGGCAAAGTGGCGCTTTTCAACAAAGCACGGCGGCATTCCAGAAGCAACCCGATTATGCGTCCCCTGGATATGCTCCATATCCACCTGCTAGCCAACAGTTCCCTGTAACTCAGTTTAGCACTCCGCAGGTCTCGTCGCAACAGTATCAGCAGCCGGCTTCGAGTCTTCCACAGCGTCCATTGGGAACAAATACGCCTCCAGGACCTTTTCAACAACAACAACAACCGCCATTCCAGACTCAAACTCCTCCACATACCAGCCATTTCCCCTCTCGCCCTCCCAGTCTACCTACTGCGCCTGGCCTTCCGCAACGCCCAAGTTTTGGCGCTCCCCAAGTCAATGCTTTCCAGATGCAACAACTGCATCATGGTCAACCTTCGTACGGGTTAGAACAAACTCAAACTGGTCGAAGTCCCTCAGGGCCACATCCTGTTGGAGAGCAGCCGTCGACTTCCATTGATGACTTGATTTCGGGTGCGGCGAAACAGGCTGACGAGATTGCCGGTAAAACTCCCGCTCCAGCTACGAAGCCTGAGGACACTACTGGAGAGAAACCAGCTAAGAAAGAGAAGGAAAGGTCGAAGGCCACGAGAATGGTGTATTCTGATAACGAAATAAGTCCTGAGGAGAAGATGGCTCAGTTGCCTAGGTACGCATTTGTTCCTGATCGCAAAGAAGAGACGGTCCTTGGGGTTGCCACTACTGCTGCAGTTGCGGGAGCCAATACCGCTTTCGAAACAACAGTAAATCCATCACAATAGATCGAAGTCAGATTTTGTTTTCTCTTTCCCTCCATGCCTGCCAGATACGTCTTCATCGACAAACTTTCTTAAAAATCCGCTCCCTCCCTAGTCAACACTTCGCAGCGGGCGGAAGCAATTATTCTGGAGGAATGGTTATAGCGTCAAGCTAAGTCCTTCGACACACCAAAGTTTTACAATACATATATCCCTTGAAAGTAGCTTCAGCGTTGATCATTAGCAACTGTGATGAGCAGGCAGGTGCGCGTTTTTTTCTTCTTTCAGAAGCCGGATTTGGGGCCAACTGGGGCTTATTAACTGTACTCCTCCATCGAAGAAATGACCTACGGCTCTGGGTAACTGCATATACAGACACAGAGGCACGCAATCCACCGATTGTGAGATTATTCGTGATTGATCGGTATCGGTGAGTCCGATTCCGAATCTTGCTTAAATGGCAGAGAGCCAAGGGGGGCCATTCCGGAGCACACAACCACAGCTAGGTTCACTCGAATGTTCTTCACATCTTTGTTAATGTTTTTAACTCTTGGTATTTTCATTTCTTTTTCTTTTTTTCATTATTGGAGACTGAGAATGACACCAACCGCTCATGTGGCAGAAAGCCGAAGATAGGATTGAAGCAAAGAGGAGGGGGAGGGGGGGGTTTGTTTTAGAAGTTGAGCCAAATAAACGGGTCTCGTGTCCGGGCTACGATAATGGTGTTCCACTACTGCGTATTCTCTTCCTCTTGAATGTAAGTTTCCTGTTGACAAACTGTCCTGTTGACAAACTGTCCTGTAGACAAAAGTCCTCCCTGGGGTAGATATGGGAAGATAACGAGAAAATATGACGCATGGTTAGTCCTTCTAATGTTCTTTCTATCTAGCTGATTCCTATCTGGCCAGCGGTGGGGGGGGTTTCTTTCTTAATTTACTTTGCTTCATATGGCTTGCATACATCTATAGAATGTATTGTTTGATTGTTTAAGGTAGATACCTGGTGTTCTGTATGCTAGTATACTTCAAGCTATTAAATGACCGTGAGGACCCTATTGTAATAAGAAATCTAGACGGGAGCTCGGTAGATATGATTGGGTGGCGAACTCCTTTGGTCAAAACTGCAATTGACTTAATGTACGTAGCTAATTGAGATATACTGCCGCTATTTTCATTAAGCTTTGACTACCACACGCCTATTCCAGCATTGCCCACAGATCAAAGTTATCTGCGAGTACCTACTACCAGCCTAGGACTGTGGTTGGTGGCACATACCCGGATACTGCGAGATCGTCGACAATCGCATCAACATCGCTTGTTATGGGGGAAGAGGCGATGCGGATAGTTAATCAGAACCTCGTATTGCTTGGAGGCCTATTCAGGACTTTGCAATAGACCCCAACCTGGCCTTCTCTCTGATTCCTCGTTTTGGCATTGCTGCTGCTACTCTTCCTGACTCGCCTAATACTTGGCTTATACATATATTAATATTATATGGGGGAGAAGCTGCCCAAAATGCAGATTACGGAGAGCACTCCGCTGCTTGTCGTCCAAGTAGCTCCACGCCGCCCGCGATATCCTCACGCATCGCTCCGTCGGGCCTGTACCATCGGTCTCACTACTCTACTCTGCATCGCAGTGTTTCTATTTCTTGTTCCCTATCCTGTCCTCCTTCGTGACCACGGCTCCATTTGGTCCTATCTTCCCTGGTCCCAGCCTTTCCCTCATAAAAATTGGCCCCACGGGGACGGCCTGAGCTACACAGCACTGCAAAATATCCTCCAAACAGTTCCTAGTGAGAGCAAGGTGAAGGAATGGAGTCGATATTACACGTCGGGCCCGCATCTGGCCGGCAAGAATTTGAGCCAGGTCATTTGGACTCAAGAAAGGTGGCAAGAATACGGCATCGAAACTAGCATATCGTCTTATGATGTATACATCAACTATCCCGTCGATCATTCACTGGCATTGCTGGAAAAGAAAGGAGAGCATACAACAGTGAAGTTTAAAGCATCTTTGGAGGAGGATGTTCTGACCGAAGATTCTACCAGCGGATTGGCTGATCGCATCCCTACCTTCCATGGCTACTCTGCAAATGGGAACGTCACAGCGCAGTTTGTCTATGCCAACTTCGGTACATACTACGATTTCGAAGATCTTATTAATGCGAACGTGAGTCTGAAGGGAAAGATAGCATTGGTTAAATACGGACATACCTTCCGTGGCTTGAAAGTGAAACGGGCGCAGGAGCTCGGGATGGCGGGCGTTGTCATATATTCTGATCCGCAGGAAGATGGGGACATAACGGAGGCAAACGGATTCAAGGCTTACCCAGATGGCCCTGCTCGTAACCCCAGTGCTGTGCAACGGGGCAGTGTGCAATTTTTAAGTTCGTCCACTTTAACTATCTTCATATTTCATATTTTAGATACTAATTCGCCTATTAGGTATTGCACCGGGTGACCCAACAACTCCGGGATACCCTTCAACTCCAAATTCTACACGCAAAGATCCTAGTAACGCGATTCCCTCGATTCCATCTCTTCCAATTTCATACAGAGATGCTCTGCCGCTTCTGAAGGCCCTCAATGGCCACGGACCCAAAGCCTCTGATTTTAATGAACATTGGCAAGACGGTGGGCTTAGCCATGAGGGTGTAAAGTACAACATTGGGCCATCTCCAGAAAATGTTGTTCTGAATCTTTACAATGAACAGGAGTACGTTACAACTCCTATATGGAATTTAATTGGAGTGATCAATGGCTCCATTCCAGACGAGGTGATTATCATCGGCAACCATAGGGATGCATGGATTGCCGGCGGTGCTGGAGACCCGAATGGTGGCTCCTCTGCTTTGAACGAGGTTATTCGCAGCTTCGGTCAAGCCTTGAAATCTGGGTGGAAACCTTTGCGTACAATTGTCTTTGCCAGCTGGGATGGCGAAGAATATGGCTTAGTTGGTTCTACTGAATGGGTGGAGGAGAACCTCCACTGGCTCTCCAAGTCTGTTGTTGCATATCTCAATGTCGACGTGGCTGCACGTGGTCACCGGTTCACCGCAAGTGCTAGTCCCTTATTGAAAAAAGCCATCTATGAAGCAACCAGCCTTGTTCTATCTCCAAACCAGACCGTCAAGGGCCAGACAATCTTTGGCCTCTGGGATGGTAAGATTACCCCTATGGGAAGTGGAAGCGATTTTACCGCTTTCCAGGACTTTGTTGGTATCCCTTGTTTTGATTTCGGTTTCATCCAGGTACCTGGAGATGCGGTATATCATTACCACTCGAACTATGACAGCTTTGACTGGATGGATCGCTATGGGGACCCGAACTGGACCTACCACACCGCTGTTGCAAAAGTGTTGTCCTTGTTGGCTGCGTATCTGGCAGAGAATCCTGTCCTGGGTCTGAATGCAACAGAGTACGCCAGTGCATTAGCTGTGTACCTAGAGTCCGTGAAAGCGAAATCGAAAATTCCCGATTTCAGTTTCAAGTCACTTGATACTGCGATTGCAAATATGTACAACGCAGCGGTCGCTTTTGACACGTACACTGCGTCGCTTGCTATGGAACTCCACAATCATCTACCTTGGTGGATGTACTGGAAGAAGATCCAGCTCTTTTTCAAGATCCGAGCCGCGAATGACAAGTATAAATACTTGGAACGGCAATTCCTGTACCAGAAGGGCCTTGATGGACGAAGCTGGTTTAAGCATGTTCTTTTCGCGCCGGGATTGTGGACTGGATATTCAGGCGCGACATTCCCTGGCCTAGTCGAGAGTTTGGAGAGTGGTGATATGACTAATGCACAGGTGAATTTTTCCTTCTCCTTTCCCCGCTTGCTCTCCCTCTTTTTTTCATTTACATCGCCAGGCATTTACTCTGCACACCACCATTTTGGTTCTTTTCTTAATATTTGATGGCAGCTGCTAATTTGTTTCATGATTTTAGAAATGGAAATCCGTTATCAAAGAAAAAATTAACGATGCCACGGCTTTATTGAAGTAATCCAGGACAACATACTCTGACACACACCCCCCCCCCCCCCCCCCCAACTGCAAAATCGCAACCACTCTTGAGCCTATAGATATGGATTAGGCTTTCCATAGGCTTGCCCGTTTGTTTCGGACCACTCATGATTTTATATATTGGATAAGTTGGGATCGTATCACTATCTTGGATAGTTGGGGGTTAAAATTTCGGTATCTATTCACACCGGTTCTCAGATAATGGTTAAAATGCTGGAAGAATACTTTGTTGTGAACTTTTGTTGATTTGAATACATCTGCCTCAACTTCATCTATCTAGTCAAATATCTTTTTACTATGAAATATCTCCAATTGAGTTTATCTTGATTCATCTTCATATCCATATCGTCTGCATGAAAATTTACTTCGTTTCTCAAGTCGTTCTCCCGTGAACCCACACAAAGCCGTCATATATAAGATGATAAGAAAAATCAGTAGCCACACCAAGATGACCACAAATTGGCTGCTGTATGGATACCCTAATTCGGTTGTTCATCGTGATATTCGTGATCGCTCATTATCATATTCTTGGCTTCTAGGGTCGTATTCCATTTCATCACATTTTCACATAACTTCATTTGAATCAAATGGTGTCTTCGTTGATTCCATCCTAGTGAGATAGAGTCATTTCTGGATTACCTCAACATCACCTTCTGCAGGTTCATTCTGAGCTCTGGTATGCGGGGAGGAAAAGAACTGTCAACTAACAAGCATTTCTTTCATTATTCTTCTTGATCATTCACACCACTCTTTTGATCTGGAAAACCTATTTCCATGTGTGCCCTATCAGAGCACCCGTTGAGAGAATTTGCCGTTCACGACCTCATGCTCTTACCTTTCGATTGCTCCGTCGTGGTCATCTTGGTATTGTGGAAGTTCATCTTCCACATTTCCATCCGCATTCGTAAATCCGCTCTCGTCGTCGCAGTCATTGTCATCGCTATTATGAACAAAGCGATCACTCTCCTGAGCCCAAAACACGGGCAGTGCACTCAAAGTTCCAATAATCCCTAGCATCCACCAAGGCAAAATCATATAGCCCTTCTTGACACCTAGAGAAAAGGCTCCCCCCAATGCTGCCGGGCCCACTGCTTTTCCAATTGCAGACACACTGGTCGCTACTCCGTTTAACGTCCCCAACACACTTACGCTTCGGGCTGAGTTGGTTAACAGGATCGTACAACATGGGAATGAGAATACGACACAAGTCAGTTTGCAGCACAGGAGCACGAATGCTGCCAGCTGGCGGGAGGCGCTGGTGGGGAAGAGAACCAGGAAGGGAGTCAAGAAGTACGTGACTGGAAAGACTATAGAAGCGGCTTTTAGACAGTTGAGGACGCCATAGCGGTGCGCAGCATGGGGAAAGATGAGAAACTGGATCAACATTCCGACTACGCCAATGATGGTGTAGAGGATGCCGATTTGTTGAGAATCTGTGGGGAAATTAGCAGATGCAAAGGAGACAGGGTGGGAGATGTAAGGTAGGGACTACTACACATACCTATGCCGAACCCTCCAGAGAACTTGAATGGAAGCTTCACATCTGAATTGTTTTCATAGTTCTGTGGTTTGTGGTTGAGAAATACGGGAAATACGGAGTCATATGCCACAGTATGCATTGACATCATGGCGTAAGCCACCAAAATGAGATTTGACTGCGGGGTCAGTATTTGCGACCATGGCAAGTTGGGCCTGTGTGCTCTTTTGTTGGTGTCGTTTCGGTGAATGTCTGGACCTAGCAGGCGTTCTGTCTCGTCGACAATGAAGCTACTGGAAGTTTTTCGCGCCTTGCGGTTCACAAATGGTCTTTTGAGGATCTTAACTAGGGTCAGGCCATAATCTTGATGGCCTCTTTTCGACGCGAGAGTTTCCTGTTTCAAATGAATAAATATCGTCTGCAACGACAGTACAGTCCCAATATGACACGGCCGGGAGATCGAAACATACTTGCAGAAAAAGAACTCCAGTGAATATCCCAATAACAAAAAACACCGAGACAGCAATATTGGGCAAGGCAAACGGATATTTCTTGAAAAATTTACTATTGCCAAACCATTTCTCATGTTTTTTCGCAGGATCCGCTAGTGCCCCTCCAAATGCAGGGCCAAAGATACTCCCAACAGTCCATACCAGCGGCATCAGGCTGAATGCTCGCGGTTGAAGTTCTTTCTCAGGTACCAGCTCTGCAACAACAGTCCTAATAATCCCGACGTTACCGTTTCCCAAACCGATGCAAGCCCGTGATAGAATAACCATGGGCAGTGAGGTTGAAAACCCCAGAAGTAAACTGAATATCATCGTGATACAAAGCCCGCATAGGATGATTGGCTTTCGGCCAACTCGATCGGCTAGTGCACCCCACGGCACGGCGGTTAAGCATTGGCAAATTGAAAATGTTGCCGAGGCAAACCCGACCCATTTGGCGACTTCATCCTCACCGACTCCTAGGCTGCGTATCATTTCGGGCTATTGGGGATATGTCTATTAGAAATTATGCAACTCTTTTTTTTTTTTGGATTCGGAGATAGAGGGCCATGATATATAGAAGAGGTATGGAGGGAATGTACAAGTTATTATTTTTGATTATTTTGATTGGAATTTAAATCTGCTCAAATAAGCCAGAAGAACTGCCCACGGATCGATGAAGATAAGGAAATGGTACATACAAGGTATGGGAATACGGAGGTGAAACTGACTGAAGACATGCAACGCAAAACCAGTATCTTAGCTCTCCATTTCTGCGGTGTCTTTCTTTTGATCACACAAAAAGTAGAAGAGGAGGGTTTGAGAGATAATACCAGGCTCCGCGAATCGACATATTGCTAACAAAGTTCAGTTAGCTGTTTGTTTAGTTTACTGGGAGGACGTTTCTACACTTGGGATAAAACAAGATATGTTTGTTTCAGCATTTAGGGCAAATTAAAAATTGGCTTCACCTACCTAGTACTATGAACTGTTGCAGTGGTAGTTTCGGTGCCCGTTTCCTTATATCCATGGTGACTAGTTGCGACAACAGCCCCTCTTGTGTCCCACTCAACGAGTTTGGGGGAATGGTGTATGGGAGGAACGACCTAAGTAATTTTGAAACTTGAGATAAGCTGTGTTAACACAGCCTTTAGATTCTCACATCGGCAGGAAATAGCCAGTCTTATAAGCTAACATATACAGAGTAGAAAAGAGGAGAAGAGGAGAGACTAACCAGGAAAAGCAAATTTCACTTCAAAGCCGAAGAAGAGGAGACACTCGCGAAGGCCAATGCTGTTGGACCCGCCAACTCTGTGAGATTGGTTGATTCGTAATCGGACCCGCAACCCTGCTATTAACTAGCAGCCGACCAGGACTGTTTACCAGTTGCAAATAGGAATGGTGAGTCTCGTTGGCATTTTAGGTGCATGCTCCAGCTGCACTATTCTCTCGCGGTTGCCATTTCAAATCGTCCCATCTAGGAAACAAATTGGTTGAATATAGCATCTCCAAATGTCAAGTTTCTTCAGAAATCCAGTGTTGATATATCTCGAGGTTTGACTCGTCCAGCCTTGTGTCAACTGTTAAGGGATGAGAGAGTCATAGGCTTTGCCGTTCGCCGCCACGCTCTGTTGGCCCGTGTGCTTGTGGGGAGCTTTAGCCGGCTTAGTCGGCCCTTGGCGTTGGCCCTGGATCTTCTCACGTCGTAGCTTTGATGTGGATCGCTTCCCAGCCTTGTAATTCCAGGGCTCCCTTTATCGAATTCCGGGGAATCCGAAAATAAGGCGCATTGGGGTAAATCAACTTTGTTCTTCAGATTTATAATTCAAGCTTGTTGAAATTGACATAATGCCCTCAGGTTTATACTCAACACCACGCAGCGTGTGTCCCAATGACCGCAAATTGCTTATGATAGACACCGATGCCGCCAATTAGGTGGCTGAAGCTCGGAATATCAAGCTGACACCTATTTTTATTACATCATGGACATGTGGTGCAGGCCATGTGTCCCCCGAATTGCTCCTCTCTCCAAGGGAAAGGTCTTGCGGAAGAAACACTGCTCCACTGACAGCCCGCCGGTGGAATGGTCGATAACTTAAAATTAGTAAAGGTGAACAGGAAGATTGACGATCCAGCAAGCAGATCACTTGGTGGATGATTGTATTCCAATAGATGTGACCCGGGCAGTTTGCTTTGGTGTCTGTCCTCCAGGGCCACATAGGCTATATATCTTGTTTATTCGTAAATTGTTTAGTTATGATCATGGCGCCTCATATGCACAGGGCGGAAGAATTCAGACCCGTTTCGTGAGAAAAAAAAAAGAGACGGCCTGCTTGATAATTGTGTCTTTTTGACATCGATCATTAAATCTAGGAGTCGATGCGATCCTTAAGAGACAGTTTTTCATGCCGTTTCTGTGGGGCCCAGGAGCAATTCGGCGCGGTATTTTGTTGCATATGGGTTACTGGCGAAGATGTATGAAGATACCAATGTATTCCAAACGGTACACTATTCACGTCGCCCTGCTATTCAAACGGAAAGCTCCAATGCTTTGACACGTCTCAAAAACTAGATTGAGAGCTGCCAAAAGATCCCATTGCTTTATCTTTAGTGTACCAATATCTCAACTAATTTCCCCAAAATTCAACATTATTAGAAGTTGGTAAGAAACTGACTGCATTGCTGTGCTAGTTAGATATGTCACATACCCCTGATCCAAGCTGGCAAGGTGGACTCGCAATTCGAAAACTGATTGAATTTGCTCTGGCTTTGTCTCTAGTTTGTGGTTGCCGTTGCCCTACACCGAACTTCTGTCCGTGTCAGTATGCACCGCCATTTCACATTAGAGAGGTTGAATCGTTTACCGTCCGCTTAATCATTGGGATGCGAATTCGCTGGGGGTGGGAAAGGCAAACCTCACGGTGATTAGTCCGAGAGAGATGAAATGACAGGACACACAACACTTCATAGTCCGTAGAACTTAGATAAATCACATTTCCTATCTCATATGCTACTTCCGCTTTTGTATTCATCAAGCAAAAACCACTAAACCTTGATGGCTTCTGTGTTGCGATATATACCCACAGTAATTGTTAGATACGGAGACAGATGATTGCAAAAATTGAGAGCAGGGAAACTCACCACTTGCGGAGTGCTTGGCAAAGTTGAACCCGACAACTTCTTTGGATGGCTCCTGGGCTTGCACGACGCCTAGCATAAGAAAGATATTTTATGTGGATCACAATCGAATCTTTTCACTCATAGAAAGTTTACCTAAAACCTGGGATGGGGTATGGGATTTGATATCGGGCGACGACGTTCCCCTGAATCCCGCAAAACGGACTTTTTAATAGCATTCGGGATTTATCTGCCGAATGGTGTATCAGGATAAATGGATTTACAAGCGAAACTAATGTAATCTAAAGCAACTCACCTGGCTCCCTGTGATTTGGAGGTGCCAACCAAAGTAGCAGTCTGCTCCTTGCTCTGGAAGAGCTATTGTGATACCAGGAAATGTAATGTCCCACTAATCAGTTTAGGATTGTAGAAAGGTCCTGATACTGATACTATTCCCATGTGGCTTGCTGCTGCTGCTGCTGCCGCCGCGAAAAGGATTTGAATCATGTGCTATGTGTTTCGTCACCACCGCATATCCTCCTCTCTACTGGCCAGATGCCTTTGACCAGATGGCCTTTTGTTGATCAAATATAGCAGAAAAACAAGAAAAATAGCAGGGTCCAACCGCGGCTCAATTCTTCAGTATTTATCGCCAGGAAGCTGGTGGGTGGCATGAACTGACGGGTTTATAGAGGAAGGGTTGCATATCCTCCACAAAATGGGTACTCTCTCGTGAATCCCTGCAGTGCAGGTGGCTAAATACGGGTGATCCCAGGTATCGTATCCACACAGTGGTCGACATATCTAAAGGAAAGTTGGAGTTTCCTGATCCACACCACAGTCGGGTTGAAGATTGTTTCTGAGGAATACCACTTGCAGTCATATTCTAGATGTCCATATGGATGTGAGACTGGAAGCCGGATCGATAGCCCTGAATTTCCCGTAGCTCTGGTTCTTGGGTCGCAATAATTTTTCTCATTGGTGCGTATGCAGCTTCGATTTAGCTTCATCGACACGTGGGGCTCAACTTTTAGGCATGACACCTTGAGGGACAGCTCATAATGATGTGGAGGAACCGCAGCTAAAATGATATGTGCATATGAATTGGCATTGTTGTTTAAAAGAAAAACAAATTGCAGTTCAGAGATAAGTTTTCGCGGCTGAGACGCTGATGTTTTAAAGGAATTGTTAGATGCATGAGATCTCTCGAAAAAAGTCTGGAGGATGGTGATACCTGAGAACAATAAGTTCTGCTCAATTTGTCTGTGGCCTAAATATCTTTTGCGATATTAAGTTTGAAGCCCTCGAAATAACCAAGCAGTTGTGCTTTGTTTTACCAATAATTAGTTATCAAAACAAAACCAAACATGGAAAGTTTTAGAGGAAGTTTGCTAACGAAGTAGCAGTTGATCCAAGGCCTTTGAAAAATCACCCCGAAAACGACAATATTTGAGCTACGCTGGGTAGGAGATCATTTGCAGCATAATCTGGTTTTCAATTAATTATTTGGTTTATATAGGAGTTAAACTAGTTACAATTTATCTTCATCTGCAAAAACTAAAACCAATCAAACAGGCCAAACAGGACAAACAGATGGGCGCTAGCCCAACTTAATATCAACTTCAGTTCAATGCAGAGACGTTGAAGCAATTTGTATATGCTAATGAGGGATATAAAGATGCGATCTAGTTACAGCAACAGATGAACTACCAAATGAACTCTGCCATGGATAATGGCTCTCTTCTCCACGAAGGGAAAGAGAAGAAGCGAAAGAGAGGGAAGAACCTAAAGAAACAGCAGGTCGTGTTGCTCTTCTTCTATGATGAACAAGATCAGCAGATGCAAACCAAATCATTGCACAGAAATGAACGTGTGGAAGCTTTGGGGATCTAGGTAGCTCAATATACAAGACTGGAATTGCAGGACCCTGAGCCTCAAAGAATCGTTATCCGTTGCGAAACATTCCTCAAAGTTGGACACGGATTTCTTGTTCCCCGTATGCTCCCTGACCGAGGTACCGCGGTGACAGCTCACTGGTGAGAAGGGGTCAGCAAGATCCTTTCTATCATAATTACTACTGTTGTCAAGTCTAGCTGATGCTTACTGAAACCAAACACTACCTGTGGCTTGGTCTTTGCACTGCTCGATATATTCTGCAAGGTCGTCCTTAGCTTTCCCTTCTAGAGCAGGTAGGCGCTTTTGCGCCTCGTTGACGATATGATAAGATTCTTTAATGAGCTCCACAGTGTAATCAGCTGCCTCTTGCATAGTCATCCCTCTGCGCATCACAAGAAGTGGCAGTATATTGTCGAATTGGTTATCTTTCTAAATGATGATTAGGTGAGTTATCATTCTAAGCGGTGAGACAAAACTACATTTCAGACGCCAACTTAGGGAACCCGGCAGATTTCCTCTCATCTTGAAACTCAAAAACACAAGTGGAAATGAACTTACAATTTCTTTTCTGATTGAGAACAAGTCATTGGTGCTAAGTTTCGAAGCCACGCAGGGTCAGTAATTTCAAGCAGACACTTATCTGCGAACTGAAACATTGACGGACGTCCACTTACAGAGAAACTATTCGGACCACATGGTATCGGATCGTCTGAACAGCCTCGTGCCTTAAGGTCTCTTGAGGTATTTCTATGCCGCTGGCAAAGCTAGCAGATTGTCAACATACTGCTCCCAAAAGTCTGGGCTAGGAGAGGGTATCTTACGGGATCAAATCAAGGGTTGGATAGACTCCAATATTGATGATCCTCCCCTCTATATACTCTTCTATAGAAGGTAGGTATGTTTCTCGCTGTTTGCTGACCTCAAAAAGGCAGTTGACATATTCGATTGTGGTGTCCATAAACTGCTCTTTTGAGGCTGTAACCGGTCGTCTGGTCAATGACGGAAAAGAAGATACAATTTGGTGATATGGATTTTGGATTGGACCTACCTTCTGACCATCCCACCGCGAGTTTCGGACCACAACTTCGATAGATGTAGCAGCATGGAAGGACAATTGGCTCTGGACCGCTTCGCTCCGGGTTAATCCAATATTTTAAGAATGGGACAACCTGTTGATCTGCGAATTCATCCGCTCGAAGAAAGCTATCTGCATCTGTTGATAGTATATCGGTGTAAGTCTTGGATTTGGGCCCTTGGACACAATCACAGTGGCTCACCATCGTCGAATGCAAAGAACTGAAGCAATAATTGTTAATTCATCTGGTCTGATTGGGTAAAAGTGTCAGTCGCTGGGAGCGAATACCATACCCAAGCCATTTTCTCAAACAAAATTTGCAATCTTTCCTCCGTCGTGCGCGGAAAGAAGCACGCAATACAAAGTGTCAGGTTAACCTTTTTGGCCATCTCCCGGAGGTTTTCTCTTTCCACCCATCTAGAGAGGTCGAACATATCAGTTTCGAATTGAACACCACACAAATGTGCCGTTGTCGTATGTACTTACTTATCGAGAAACGTGCTCTCTTCTGCGTGGATTTTTTCATAATGTTGGTTGATACCAACATACCATCCGGGGAAAGCTTTAGAGAGATATGGTATTGTAAATGACTGCCCCTTCAATAGATCTATGATTCGTTGTTGTTCCCCTTTCAGGGTACCATCGGCGAACGAGCATTCGGATGGGTCGGCGGAATGAATAGAGCTAACATCACTTGCACAGTCCATTTTAACGTCGAGGGCAGCTACCGGAGCCTTGTGTTTCGAAGTCTGAATTTTACCACTGTTTAGGTGCCGTGAGCATTTTATTAATAATGGAGGGGAATTGCAGCTGCAAACGCAATCCCCACATCGGTCCCGCAGTGCAGATCGAGTCCTTTTATATTGGGGGGGGGCACCTCGATGCACCTCGATCCCGGGGATTTGGTTTTGCTGTACATATTGTTTACGCGCTAAAATTTTGTGCATCGAAACCGTATATTCTTACGATCCCATCCGGCTGTCCTCTAGCGGAAAGCCGTTGAATGCCTTTCAGTGAATCCTACGATCATAATTTCGCCATTGCGCTTAACTTAGCACTTGATACCGCTGAAGTTTCTTCACAGAGCGCATGTCATTTCCACCCCCACCTTTTCCGCTACAAACAAAAGATTTTCTTCTGAGGTTATTATTTTTTTTTCCCTTTGGGACGCTTTATATCGCAACCATTATTTGCGGTCTCCACTCTAGGCTATTCTTTCATTGTTCATGGATGTTCAATATTACCGCCCCTCGTCCGTATAAGGTCTTGTTAAAGTTAGTTCTTGCAAACTAGAAGTATGTTATCTCGTATCATGCTTTACCCATTCTTCCTTTATTCTTCACCTTTTCTGCCATATCTTGGTCGACTGAAGGACTCTGACTTCAAGATAGTTTCTTCTCAACTCCATACCCCAGCCTCAGCAGACATATACCTCTCGGAGGCTGACAGAATAGCTCTTTATCAGGAAAAATCAGAACACTCTGAAGCACATTTCCTCATGACTATCAGTCAGAAGATGTCTAAGTAATCATGCCAGGTTAGTAGATTATGCTCTCTGTTAATTGCAGTTGAAATAGGTATACAACGATAACTTATTCTATCTATCCTTATCCTTCTGTAGTCCGTTAAATATGACACGGTCCGATTGGCAAACAAGGAACCAATAGAATGGGCTGTGGGTCGAAAACTATGGTCTAGTTGTATTTTGTTTAGATATTAGGATAATAGCATCCCTCATATAATATCGTCGACACTGCCGACCAGTGAGGGCTTCGTGGCCCCCAATTTCGATGGATAATGTACAGTACATGTTATGTTCCATGCACGCATTCTAAGCTAGACTATTATTTTCTCGTCCAGTTGAAGAGAGAAAGGCGGGGAGCAGCTGTGTTGATAAACGGCACGGAAACGAAATCTTCCAAATCCTACTAGTTAATTACCCACGATCTGTAGGTGTTGCGTTGACAACAATAGCAAGAATACGTGGATTGATAAACCAGTCAGCCACAGAGCTTATTTTATCCTAAGAAACCCTGCAGTTTCACGCCTCCATAAATCAATTGACTTTTGAACTCTTGATTTTCCTTTTTCTTTGATTTGTTCGATGTAGCTGAACTGGGTGCTCCGAATTTCTCAGAGACGAGCTAATTACTAGTTATTCATGGGTCAGGTCAAATTAAGCCCTTGCAAATCCTCGCATTTGACCAATTCGTCCGTCAAAACACTGATGAAACAACTTCATCCCCCAGCCAGGACGAATTTCTTTCCATAAAACCGTTAAATCATGTGGAATCGTTGCTCACCGTTATTATCAGAAGTAATCTTCGGGTTGCAATATTTTCTCGTCCTCAGTCTATTTTTCTCACATATTTTTGCCTTAACCTCATATCTTTATTGAAACTTACGGCACATCTCCCCAGTCCTTTGGTCGCATCTATGGATCTGCCGCATTCTGGACATCTATGAGTGGATGGCTTTGAAGGCAGGAAATCAAGTTGGCTTGCCACGCCCCCCATGCAGATATTTTCCAGAAATGGAAAACCTGGTCCTGATCCTGTCGATGAAAACGACATGTGTTCCATACGCCTTTGTGTGCCCCACCAGAGGAACGAAACATTGCGATAGGGTGCAGTACCTATTTTTGAATTAAGTGATAAAATCAGACAGACATATATATCGAACCTTAATGAAGGCTACCCAGGGATTTAATGCTAACTGGCGACGGTGGAAATGAAGAATCTGAGGAACAACAATACTAACAGGCGGCTGATTATCTATGTATTGTCTTTGCTTCACCTAACCGGCCATCCCTTACGTCTACCCAGGCTCTATTTTGGGTTGCTAGCGAACGTGTGTTGGTTGAGGTACCCCTCGACGTTCTGGGCAAAGGCATCACCGGGAGTCCCATTCTACTCGCTGTCTAGATTAAACCGAGTTGGATACGGTGGGGTAGCATTATTCAACAACCAAGTGACAGCAAAGCATGGCACAAAAAGAACATTTTTAACTGGGGCCGTGGTGTGGAAATTGTTCTAGCCAACCCCCCCCCCCCCCCCAAGGTTGATATTTGAACGACAACCGCAGCCATGACGAATAATTATTTAAACAATATCACAAGTCTTTCGCGGTCTCGGGCACTGCCGTATTAAGCTGGGTTAATATAGCTATACGTCACTAGTTACCGCACAGCTTAACCAGCTACTCTGCACGGAGTATCTCGCACCTAGCAGCTTCGACATCATACCAATAATACGAAGGCGCAGCATCTCTCACAAGATTCGATTCACCCACCAACCGCCATATTGGAACATTTGAAACAAAGCAAACAATGCAATTCATACATCGTTACGCCAGCGATACTTAACATGTAAGTATCCAAGGCGGTATACTTTCATTTAGAACAAAGGCAGTTTAGCAAGGCAGTGATCCACAGCTTTCCATCGATTCGTCAGCTCAAGGACACAATACTTACATCTTTTACCACGCGACAGTAATGCAGCATTTTTAATTTCACTAACCCCCCCCCCCCCCCCCCCCCCCCCTTCCCTCGGCATTGCTGGAGAATTCAACAATGCAGACTCTGATGCGAAGAAGCAATGCTGCCGTTTTTCATGAATGCCCTTGACGAACGCCTACGCCACGCGGTGCCGTTCTCATATCACTCGACCGGGGATGATCTTCATCTGACTGAATCTAGCGCAAGTGGCATAAATGGAATCACCCGGATATGCACTGGTTCTGTTGGAGAAGGGGATAATTATAGCCTTAAATATATCTCCTGGTTCCTCTTCATGCTGAAAATCCCCCGTTCTCCCAGTTTTTATCGTCGAGTTTTGAGTTGTGATAAAGCCATATGGAAGTGCTGACACCAGATCGAAGATTATTTTGTGTTCGTAGTTTCTTTTCTTTTTTGTTGCTTCTCCTTTACTTCCAAATTTAACTTTATTTTTTATACTAACCCCATGTTTGGTCCAGGTATAAACAAATAGATAAGGATATGCTGGTTGCTTGATGGGCCTTATAAGGACTATTTCACCTCGCATCTACCTGGATCTATGACCTACCTGTTTGCAAACTGAGAAAAAAAATTGTCTCAAAAATATTTTGAGTAATAACCAAAAGACATATCTTCTGACATTCACCCTTGGAGAAAAAAAAAACATGGGGTTGGTAGACAACTCTATTACTTTGACCACCTGCGGTATTGGTCTTCTCCTTGTATGTTGATCCCATTCGCCTACTAAAGCTTGTGCAAGTCGCTAACAAGTCTCTTGATGGTTTCCAACTCTGCGTGGGAACATAGTGTATTGTGGGGAATGTCATATATAACATTTACTTCCATCCCCTGAGCAAGTTTCCGGGTCCCAAATATCTAGCATTGGGACGAATCCCGGTGACTTTGGCAACCCTGCGCGGTCAGAGAGCGCAATTTCGATTCAATGCCCACAGGAAGTATGGCGAAATTGTCCGGATCGCATCCAATGAACTCAGTTTCGCCCATTCACAGGGGTGGCGAGATATCTACGGGACGCAGTCCAAAGTTCAAGTGACCAAAGCAGTGAGTGGTGTAGAGGAGAAGGAAGGGGCCCAGTCTGTCGTTACCGCTGAAGGGGCTACTCACACGAGGCAAAAGCGGATGATGACCACCATGTTCTCAGAGAAAATGCTGAGGGAGAAGGAGACACTTTTTGTCCGCTACGCTGATTTGCTAATAAAGCGTCTGGAGGGGTTTGAAGGACATCCAGTAGCATTGGCTGATTGGTATAACTTCACCACTTTCGACATAATCGGTGATCTTCTCTTTGGCGAACCACTTGGGATGCTCTCAAATTCGAAGTATGTTCCTTGGGTCAGGTCTATCCACGACTTTCTCAAAGCATTTGCCATGATTGTAGTACTGTATGAGTATCGTTTGTTTCGAGCCCTTTGGGCTCTTGTACCCTCAAAAGCCCTCAACAACTTACGGGACACTCATTTCCGCTATACAGGACTGAAGCTGGAGCGTTACCTAAGTCGTGACGCAAATTCACGTCCGGGTCTCATGGGATACTTGTTGGATGGTGGCAGCCGAAAGGGACTCAACTTGGAGGAAGTCCACACAAACGCTCCCATTCTCGTTTTCGGAGGTAGTGAGACTTCTGCAACTCAATTACGTTGTCTGACCTTCCTCCTTTTCAAAAACCCTGACAAGATGGACAAGTTGATAACCGAGATTCGGACCAAATATTCCTCATCTGAGCAAATCACATACGACTCACTCCTGGAGCAAACTTATCTCAACGCGTGTATTGAGGAAGGTCTACGATATTACCCTCCCTGTACCAATGGCTTGCCCAGAACCGTCCCGAAAGGCGGAACCACTATCTGTGGCGAGTTCGTTCCCGGTGGCACTAATGTTTCTGTTGCCACGTACTCTCTCCTCCGCTCACCTAGATACTTCTACCAAGCGGACTCATTTATTCCAGAGAGATGGCTTAAGGAAGGTGAAGGCGGCAGTTCACTTTTCGCGACTGATGAAAAAGCAATTGTTCTTCCGTTCAGCTATGGGCCACATAACTGTCCAGGCAAAAAGTACGCTGTTTCTTTCTTTCTTTCTTTCTTTCTTTTTTTTTTTTTTTTTTTTTTTTTTTTTTGTGTGTGTGTGTGTGTGTGTGTGTGTTTGCCTCCACTTTCCAACCGTAACCGATTTCTTTTATTTCTTTTGTCTCACAGAAGTATGACTTGCTAACTTGGCTTACAGGATGGGTTACTACGAAATCAGACTTATCCTATCCAAGGTCCTCTGGCATTTTGACCTGAAACTTCTCCCCGAAGACGGCGGGGAGGAAGACTATTGGGACAGTATGCAAAACTATCAAACTTGGACCAGACGGCCGCTGAAGGTAATAGCAAAGCCTGTCCAAAGATGACAATAGCTCCATCCAGCATTTTCTTTATGTTTTCTCAAGTGGTTAGTGTCTTGTATTGAATTTGCACAAATGTCATTGAGGATTTTTCTTTTACACATATTTCTCTGCTGCGGGTTTAATTCACCTTTTTTTATCTCCAAGAGATGTTTTTGCTTTTTGCTTTTGGCGCTTATTTCAATACACAGCCAACTGGGCTTCACACTCACTATTTGAGATAAGCAGACATCTTCAGATGGGCATTCACTACCTCTTCATTTCCGCTATATATTTTTTGGGGATGGGATCATCCTGTCTGTCCAGTATACAAAAGTTAGTTTAGCAAGACAGTTAATCTGTATTTTTACCCATTCACATGTTGTGTATTTTCTGATTCTCAGATATGTGAGATATCTCTTCTTTCCCTTAACCGCTTGGGGGTAGGTAACCGAGTCATTGACTCTCCCCTGCATTATTACCATGCGTCCCTTCTTAGATACCCGGCCAGATGGTACAATATCTACGCCACGATACTCGAATCCATTGAACCGGACAGCCGCCAAAGTTTAACCCAAGAGCCCGATTATCAGGCGTCTTCTTTTCATCTATATTTCGGGGTTCGCTGTGCACCAAGAACCAAACAGCAGTTAATTTTGAGATACTTTCCTATTCCTCCTAATCCGGCGTTCCGACAGATAGCTTCCTTCCATGGATATCATTTACCGTTCCCTAGAAAAACGTGGTCTCTACGCGCTGACCACAGAAGAATTGCCATCTTCCTTTACGTGCTAGTGGAATGTTACGAAGATTTCATTTGCGCAGCGGCGAGAGATGTGACGACGAAAACAGGCACCAATCAGGGGGGTTCATCATCACGGTAGAATACTGTTTATCTAGAGTACTGTTTATCTAGAGTAAACTAGGGTACAATCAGCGATCATGAAACATCACGTTGGGCGCAGCTAGTCCGTTAACTATCTGGCGATGCACCGAAACGGACCTGGCCCCTGGAAAATGTCATGGGGTCGGGTATGTCCCAAGACTCGACATCTTGATCTTAACTTTCTGTATCTGGGAGAATGCGGAGTATATAACTACCAATAGGCAATCATCATTCCTAGCAAGGCTTGCTTTGCTTGGATTGTTGGTTTCAGTAATTTCTTTGTTGCTATTTCCTGGTACATAATTGCGAAAAAGTTCAACGGGCCCTTTTTCGTCTCTGATAAAAGAGTTTGTATTATATTTCCTTTCATAGGTACATCCAACATCAATGCACACAAGCTTCGTAAACTGGATACCGGTTTGCACGCCAGGATTAAATTGACAGAAACTTTCAGGGGAAGAACCGGCATGTAACTAACAAACGAATCTATCTATTATTTCGTTCACCACGCAATGTGCGCGTAAGAAGAGAAAGAATAGCAGACGCGTGCTGCAAGGGCTAGTTACCTTCTGCTTTAGTATCTAAATGTATATTTCCTCGTTATGTATGCTCTGCGTTGATTCACCCGCTGAAAAAAAAAAGAAAAAGGGGAGAATGAAGCAGAGGAGAAGATGTAACTAGTTAACAACTAACCAACGCGCGAAAGGGTTTTTCCACCACGGAACAATAGCTCTGCACCCATCTCAAGTGGCGTATTTTAGCTATTGTTCGTAGGACAGCTGCATATTGAGTCCTACCCAGTGAATGTTAAATTATTTCTTTTATAGAGAAGAGAAGAAAAATAAATATCAACGAAACAAAATTCCACCAAATGCTCCAGCCCAGCATTCAAGTTGGTTCGACATATCTGCAAACGGGAGGTTATATTTTTTTTTTTTTAACTTATACGATTGCTTGCTCCGTAGGTTTCTATTTTTATAGATCGATCCTACGGCGTGACCAAAAAACTGGCGGGCGGGTGGCGGATATCCACCCGTCATACCATCCCCTGTCCTTCCGATGAATTCTCTTCCTTCACTCTCCAACACTCGTCCTTCCCTTCGTCAAGAGGTAGTTATGTTAGTTAGGTGTGTGCTTTTGTCCCTACGAGTGTTGTTATCCAATTTTGAGTGTTATACCGCAGATTCGCCTTGTCGGTATATGTGCATATGCGATTGTAGAGTTACAGGCTGGATGATTTGTGCTAGTTACCAAGTTGCAAAGCACAGGTGGTCCTCAGGTGCCAAACAAACACTTGAAACTGAACTTGATCAGAGTGCGCTTTAAATCGACTATATGCTCAACTTCATCCTAATTAATACCACAGAGAGATAAATGTATGAGAACGAGGATGTAATATCTACGCATTCACACTACTCATACGGCAAGGTCAGGTCAGTTCAAGTATTACAAGAGCAGCCGTGGTAGGATCTGCTGCAGCTGGATTCCTCAGGGCCGGGTCCAATATTTGCGTCCTGTGCATGTGTGCAAGAAAGCGAAGAATAGGGGTGGTTGGCAGCGTCTGATATCAATGAAGCAAAACAAAAGCTTTCCTACGCTTGAGAAGCCAGTATTTTAGTCCTGTGCACAAAATTGTTTATCTGTAAAAGGAAAATGAAAACTCTGTTCAACTCCCTGCCATGCCACTCGAGAGGTAACTCACTACATATTGCGGTACGACGTTGGTTGGCGCAGGCGTTGGGATCGCCAATCGAGTCGGTTGTATTTATCACCTCCAACAGGGTGAGGAGTCTGCTGTGACTCGGCCCGCCGCAGAACTTCTTGCGTAGTTAGTTATATCCGTGGAGAAGGTCGCATCGATAACGTTACGCCGGCAAAATTCAAAGGAAAAAAAAAGCACACGTCGGCCATGGCGGACAACTCTGCTTCTCCTGATTACTCTTTTGCTCCCCTACAATGTACAGTATATAAATAAATATATTGTGAAACAAGCGCTGTCGTTATTTCCACTCATCATATCTCTATTACTTTCGTTAATTTGCCCTCCAATCGCGGGCTCTTCAGACCCCCGTTTTAACAACCCCGGCCTATCCATATCCAACGCCAATTTAACCCCCAACTTCAACCGCGCCCCTATCGCTTGCAGGTTCCTTTACGGGTTGAGAAAACACGAATATGGTCGTGTCCAGGACGCGGCTGCTGTGAGAATTTGCCGTCGCGACGAAATGCTGGCATATCATTTTTTCCCTTTTGGATGTTGATGGGAAACTTCATATCGAAAATCCCTCAAGCGCTTCAAGAAAGGTCGTAATCGCACCAGCACCCAGAATTCCGGCAGCTGCAGACCGCTTCAGATTCCTCCGTCGTTCCGAACTATCTTCCTTAGCTGGCGTTTCATGTCGAGACTGCCTGCCACTATTATTATTACTTCTTCGGGATGTGGCTTGGTGGGAATGGTGGTGAGATTGTGCTGCATGCGTATGAGGCGCGGGCGCTCGAGGAGAGTGGCTCTGGATATTGGTTGCTGGGGCAGATGACGACGGCCATTTGGGAGAATGCGGTGAAGACGAGAGATGCTGATTGGCGTGGTGGTGCTGGCTGGGTGAAGAACCGAAGGGCCGTGAATGGCTGTTGGGAGATGAGCTGGGGGGAGTATGACTGTATCTCTGCGGCTGGCGTTGTTGAGGGATGGAGCGGGGCATGCTGTGTGGGTGGTTTGGTGATGAGGGTGAGCGGATATCGGGTTGTTCGGGAGCGTAGACGGCGACTTGTGGAATTGGGATGTGGAGTTGGGATGGTGAGTGTTTCGAACTGCCATTATCTGCACCGACCTGTTCATCGTGGCCTTGGCGATGCGTTCCTGTTTCTGGAGCTGAAGTGTTTCCACTTGGAGCAAATCTGACTTTCCGCTTTGTAGGCTGCTTCTCGATATCACTTGCTGTATCGGTGTCACTATCAACTCGGGCTTGAAACTTGGAATACCCCTTTCGAAGTTCAGCCGCGTGCTTCCTTGCCTCTTGAGAATTAGGTTTTCTCCAGTCCGATGTAGTCCCCTCAAGGTAATACCCTTGAATACCATGCCCATCAGACTCGTCGCCGCATTCCTCAAATTCGCTCTCGGAGTCGAGTAACACCCGGAGTGACCCCTTGAATTGTCCTGCAGGTAGTTCCCAACGCTCCTCCAATCGCGTCCATCGATTGATTAACGGCTCAATCACATCTGAAGATACACGAAGCATATCCTTTGGGGACTGGTTAATTGGAGTGAGTGACGTATCAAGGTTCCCAAGGGATATCACGGATAATTTAGTTGGTGTAGAGGACGGTGGTTGCAATCCAAGGCTGTTGGGCTGAGGGTTAGACAATCTGGAGTCGTTTTGGTTCTGATTGTACTCCATGGCCTCCCGAGCAGCGAGTTCATATAACCGCTCAAGCCGGCTTACAGACCAATACCGGACAATCACCATATTTTGGGTTTCCGCACGCTCTTGCTGAATGAAATCGTTTCCAAGAGGATTTGAAGCATTCCTGCCGGTGTTTACTATTCAGCCCCTGGTTCTATTTTGGACATTTGGATAGGCAATTCTACGTACCTTATGCTAGAGGTAAGTTTTCCAAGTTGTAGAACTTGGAACATGAGCATAAGACTCAGCTTAAGACTTTCGAGATGGGCTAGCAGATACGAAACATGCTGTTTTCTGAAGCAGCGTTTAAATCGCTCCTGAACCAAACCTCCATTATCTTGTTGAACTTGCTCCAGCATTATTTCCAAATCCTCAAATATGGCACGACTCTGTTCACTAATTTCTCTTGCAGTGTTCAAAGCCTCGGATGAATGTAGCGAATCCATCGCCTGAAAACTGTGTGTAATCTGCTTCAAAGACATCGCATACAGAGAAAGACCTTTCCCAATGCTGTGAACATCGACGCCAGCAGATGCTACTTCGCAGGCAACAGCATTCAACATCAAGGAAAGCCGAAAGCCCGAACCCGCAACATGCAGGATTGAACGAATAGTGTCTGACGTCCCATTAGTTTCTGTAAGTTGAGGCGGGAGATCAAGACGTACATATTTCGGACATTTCAAATTCTTCATAGAATACAAGATTTCTCAACCCACTACGGGCCCAGTTGTTAATTAAAATACACTTGAGAAGAACTTCGTGGATGCTCTTGCGATGACTAGATGACAGGTTGGATCTAGGTCTTTTGCTTAGACGGAGATCCTTCAATTCCCAAGCTTGCGGAATATAAAGGACACAATGTATCCAGAGGGAGGCTCTGCTCAACCAGTCCAGTAAGGCTAGATATACGGCGTCGAGTCATTGCACCCGGCAGCCTAACGCCGAACAGATGCGACAAGGACATATTATTGGCCTAAGGAGCAACATCGTGTCCACCCCGTGCACAGTTAACCCCAGAGAATTCCTCCTGGAGAACTAATGCAATCAATCGACATCGCCACCTTCAGCCTAACTTTCAGCAGATAGTGGCCCTTTGCTAGAAGAGAATATCAGGCTTGAACCCAGCCTTGGGGTGGGGGAGCGTTTGATACGGCGATGACGTAGGTAGTTAACGAGTTGCATCCTTCGACAGATAACAATCACCTGACCGCGACTGCACTAATTTGTGGGCGGAATCTCCTCCTTTTGGTACGAAGCAGATCAGCCATGAGATTGGGATGGGTTAACTGGGCAAATGCTGAGTTCATGTATCGGATCTCACTACCCTTTACTAATGTTCATATTTGATTGGATTTCTTCATATTTAAATAATGCAAATTTTCTTAGCTTCTCTCATATCAATACTCTCTTACTAGGTTGATCTAGATAGTTAACTGTTGAGAGAGTTGAGTGATTAGCAACAATGTCTGATTCTTTGCGTATGATGCTCTGAATCTTTGAATCCAGAAGATCTAGATTGAATGCAGATTCCATGTTAAAGCAATCTGACCCCACTTTAATTCATGTTCTTCATACGTCCGATACTTGGCTATACGCGGGTTACATGGTAATCCAGAAGGCCTAGTATTATCTTCATCTAAATGGAAAACGTCAAGAATGACCCGTCGCGCAGTTTAACTGTCAAGGGCTGCTCAGAAACCCACAGATCTTGAGGCGTTTCATGGAGGATGCAAGGGGAACTTCTCTCCTATATACACGGTGCTCAAAGAATTAGGAGGCAGCTGCGACAAATGAATAGGACTGTAAACCCATGGTCGATTCATTCCGAGGTGGTTGGCACTGATATGAGCTCAACCCAGGTGCTGTAGTTGCCAGATCTGAGGGAGGTTTGCCCGTTTATTAATGCTGAAGAGAAGACGATTTCAAAATATGAAAGATATAAGGTCCCTTTCCATGTTGTATGGTGTTAGGACGTTCAACTTCCATCACCCTGGCTGCAAATAGGGATTGGTCATTTCTCCTGTTTTCATATCCAATGTTGGATTATTCTTTATCCAGGATCAAAAAAAGCATGGATTATCTCTTGAGGTGGGGAAGCACTTGCTGCTCCTTTGCGGTAACAAAATAAACATTGGACGGGGATTTTTGTTACTTGTTGTTTGGATGAAATAACTAGGATTGTTATGCACATCTCGACCTCTACACACACACACACACACACACACACACACACACACACACAGGGTATTCTTGCTTGCTCGTGCAAGAAAACGCGAGTTTGACAGTTCTCGGATTGCTGACTTTATGGAATGGACCCTCC
Organism: Paracoccidioides brasiliensis; assembly: GCF_000150735.1. Classification (NCBI taxonomy): domain Eukaryota; kingdom Fungi; phylum Ascomycota; class Eurotiomycetes; order Onygenales; family Ajellomycetaceae; genus Paracoccidioides; species Paracoccidioides brasiliensis. The sequence goes on from NW_011371369.1 coordinate 197,851, forward strand.
GCCCAAGCCTGATATCGTCCAGGTATATGACGACATTGATTCAGGTTGATTAGCGGGCAGCATCCACACCTTCAGCTAGGCGACCTATCAACAGGTAGATAAACATTAATTCACGTACCTGAATATAGCTTCCGGCGAAAAAAAACAATATCAACAGAGAAATGCAGAAACCCTTGGCAAAATATTGTTTACGACGTACACCATAGACCTGGTAGATGTTCCGTAGGCTGCGGGTCGCGTGTTGAAAACACACAAAAATAATAAAAAAGATATAAATTTATGCCAACTCGGTAACTAGTCAGTTATGGTTGTTGCTGAAACCAACAGCTGCAAGCTGCAACAAGGAGTGGATTGAAAAGAATCTCCAGATGCATGTTCGAAGGAAGAACTAGATATTTTGATGCAACTCTTTACTTACTGACGAAAGTTTAAACGACTTGATGCCGGTTTTGTCGTTATTGCCCCTGCCAAACATCGATCAGCTGCTGAAAAGTCCCCGAGGATCAATGTGAAGCACCTCAACATCAGACAGCACCAGCATCAAACTAGAACCTAAACCTCACCATCACATTGTGACGCGTTTCGGAAGTATTTCGCAGCCCTCCTGCCTGCAGAAGTTGAGGCGCTGAACTAGAATCGCGTGATACATCGCAGTCCTGTCGCACCCAGCCCTTTGCGCCCGCCACACCGAACATCCAACTTATCCTCCCGACCCTTTTCCCCTCTATTGGTTATCCACGGACAGAAGTCGATTTCTATTTTCCACAGCTATTACCTTAAAAGAGCGACTGCTGGTTGGTGGTTGAAGGAACTGACTGGGTCGGTTGAATGTGCCCAGAGATAAGGAAGTTTTGGGAACGATCAGGCTACCTCCACCCGCGTGGATGGACTACTGTCTTTAATTCGTTGAGTTGACGGACTGCGGATGTGTCGGGTACGTCGATCCGAGCGGACCACCAACTCCATCTTCGAGAAATATCCCATATCGATCCACGATTACTTATAATGAACCCGGCGGCCACGGGCTCTACGCAATGTCCGGACCTTCCCAACCTACCCCTGTCCCAGCAAAAGCTGCTGAGAGAGGGGTTTTGGCCCCCGTGGTCGAGCGCGATGAGTTTGGGTTACCTATTCGAACTCATAGTCGGTCACCACAGTCAAACAAAGATGACGAATCACCAGTCGCGAAGGACGGAGTAACGCTTGCAAAAGACGACGAGGCTGCGGCGCCAACTTCCATTGAAAGCACGAAGGAGGTAGACCTATCAGAAGAAGATCGGGCAGTTCCGCCCACTATTGCATCTGGAGCTGCAAGGCATTCTACCGTAAATGGAGTCGTTCCGCATTCCACGCCAACACCCGATATTTCCAACATAGCGAAAGATTCTGAAACCAGTGGGCACCTTAGCTGAATCCAGCAATTCAGATACGCCGGAGAACATCGACAAGTTTGAATCATTGGACTCAGATGCTTCGAAAACTCACAAACGCTCTTCGTCCAGCCAAAGCACCCAACACATATCTGAATGGTCACATCAGCGGATTACGGCAGTCGAGGAGGAGAAGGTTAGTGACGTTTCTGAGGATGAGGGATGGAAGGATATGCCAGCTTTGGATGAATTTGATATATACGATGATTATGGTAGAATTGTTGCTCGTGGCGCTGCACAGGAAGATGATGCGGCTGTTTATCAGGGACTGGGGGGCGCAGGGAAAGGCTATACTCGTGTCCAGATCGACGAAGATGTGCAGTCAGTCACCAGTTTAGATGATGAGACGAAGTACCTTTTCAAAGAGCCGGAAAGCAATGCTATTGGTGTTGAAGACGAGCAACGGGACCCCCTCGCCCAGTTAAAAGCAACGAAGGACCTTTTAACTGAAGGACAAAGAATTGCATATGTTGGAGTGACAAGATTAACTATCTATCAAATGATAAAGGAGTTTCAAGATATAAAGCCATCGAGATCATCGAAGAAGTACATATCTGCAGCCATTGATGCTATGTCCAAGTGGGGTCAGCAGATGATGATCCGGCTATATACACACATGGACATCGACTCTGCGGAACAGATAATGATCGAACAGCTGGCAGAACATGGTGTTCAGCCAGCCGACCTGATCCCGCCGCTCATGAAAAATTCTCGAGTTAAAAACCCCCTTTCTGCTGAAGTTGAGTCCCCAAGACAGTCAACCTCTTCCCCCGCTGCCCCTGCCCCGGAGAAACTCCCCAGTTCAAGTGGATCATCAGATTCTTCTGAATATTGCTCATTACGATCGTCATCACCTCCACAGCAACCGTATGAAAGTCACCCCGATGGCGATATACCAGAAGTTAAATCTCCTTCTGAGATGCCGACTTCGGAGAAGATAGATATCGACATTCGATGGACGGTGCTTTGCGACCTATTTTTAGTTCTTATCGCTGACTCGACATATGACGCCCGCTCACGTCGATTGCTAGAACGAGTGGGGGAATCCTTGGGTGTGACTTGGTCACAGATATGTCGATTTGAAAAGCGGGTGGTTGATGCATTGGAAATGCAAGAGGAGAAAGGCAAGGAGACCTGGGATGAAGCGGAACATATGGAAATGAGGCGAAAACAGGCCTTGAAGAAAAGATATATGATCATGGGCCTTGCGACGGTGGGTGGAGGTTTGGTGATAGGCCTTTCAGCAGGATTGCTGGCGCCAGTCATCGGTGCCGGTCTCGCGGCTGGATTCACCACGATCGGAGTCACCGGAACCGGTGCATTCCTAGGGGGTGCTGGGGGAACAGCTCTCATAGCATCTGGCGCTACACTTACAGGTGGCACAATAGCCGTTAGAGCTTCTAATAGGAGAACTGGTGCAGTGAAAACGTTTGAATATCGGCCCTTGCATAATAATAAGAGGGTTAACCTCATCGTCACCGTTTCTGGGTGGATGACCGGTAAAGTTGACGACGTTCGACTGCCTTTCAGTACGGTGGATCCCATAATAGGGGATATCTATTCGGTCCTTTGGGAACCAGAAATGCTTCAGAGTATGGGAGATACAATTAATATTCTTGCAACGGAGGTATGTGCAACTTATTGTTTACTTTTAACTCGTTTTCCTTTTGCTAATTATAATATCCATCCAGGCTCTCACTCAAGGTCTTCAGCAAGTCCTGGGAAGCACCATTCTTGTTGCTCTAATGGCATCGTTACAACTCCCAATTGTTCTCACCAAACTTTCGTACTTGATCGACAATCCGTGGAATGTTTCACTGGTCCGTGCTAATGCATGTGGCCTCATTCTGGCCGATTCCCTCATGGCTCGAAACCTCGGGAATCGACCCGTCACTTTGATAGGATTTTCCTTAGGGTCGCGCGTAATCTTCGCGTGTTTGAAAGAACTTGCCGAGAAAGATGCGCACGGGTTGGTTCAAAATGTTTATCTATTCGGTTCTCCAATTGTTGCAAATAAAGATGAATACCTGAAAGCGCGGAGTGTCGTTTCTGGCAAGTTCGTGAATGGCTATGCTTCCAATGATTGGATTCTCGGATACCTCTTCCGAGCCACCAGCGGTGGAATTATGAGGGTCGCCGGCCTGGCCCCTGTGGATAATGTTCCTGGAATCGAAAACATGAATGTCACGCAGCTCGTTAATGGGCATATGGCTTATCGTGCGGCGATGCCAAGGCTACTTCGCGAGCTGGGCTGGGAGGTGGAAAGTGACGAATTTACTGAAATTGAAGACCCCGATCCAGATAAACACCAAGAAAGACAACGGGAGCTGATTCGTGAAATCGACGAAGCACGCAAGCAAGCAGAAGCAAAGCCGGATAAGACGCGATTTGGCTTCTTTAAACGTGGGAAACTTGCTGAGAAGAAAGGATGGGAAACCTATGACGTAGATGGCAAGGACTGTTCTTCTCGAAATTCGTCTGATAGTGGGCGTAGCCGTACTTCTCACAACCCCTCTGTTCTGTTTGATATCGGTGCTATCCGCGCCGAGCTAGCAGCTGAACAAATGGAAGTGAAGCAACTAGAATCCACACTTCCCCCGATAAAGATTGATCTCAACCCACCTTCACATCTACCCGGAGATTCATCGTCTGGCGAGAAACTGTCAGTGAGTTCGTATGACGCCCCCGAGCCCAAGGTGACAAAGGCCAACAACGGTGGTCCTTCGACCTTGGGCCAATCGACTGCAGGGCAACCGAGTCACACCCTTGGGGGCTGGCAGGAAACGTTTGAAAGCAACCACCGCGGCCATGACGATGATAACATAGAGATGACCTTTGATACATCATATACTAGTCCTCCATCCCGATCACCTCGGCCACCGGCGGCCTTGTCTCCACCATACGACTTGTCCAGGATGAGTTTGTCGCCATCATTGGAATCTACCAGTGGGTCAAGCTCGAGATTTGGCAGTGTTAACCTTAGCCATAATGCCTGGGCTGATGACGATGACGATGAACGAAAAGATGCAGATATACAATTGAGTTTTGAGTAGTGCATAATAGCAACTAGGAGGCGGTGGGTTTTTTTTTTCTCTTCTTTCTTTTCTTCTTCTTCTTTTTATTTAATTATTGTCTTCCGCGTTGATGGAAGTCTCAATTTTATGTATATCTTTCTTTCCATATATAAATTCTTTCTATCCCAAACAAGTGGATTTTGTGTTGTCATTTCTCATTTTACCCTTTTTCGTTTGACATTGGTGTTGCAAGATTTCTCTCTGCTATCAAAGTATAAGATTTGCGCTTGGTATTAATGAGGAGCTTCTTCCCCCTTCGTTTTCCTATTCTCTCTTCTAATCGCGTTGACTGATGGATATCCCGGTACTATATTGATATTTGTATAGAGGTTAAATATCTTTGGATCTTTACATCTTAATCATTACCATCGAGTCATGACCATACCCCTCGACCGATGAATTTGTACAGGTTGTTGTTTTCTTTTCGGCTGCTACTTTACTTTCAGTCTTATGGGAATCGCATATGCTTCTAAACGTTAGATCCGAGAGACGGGAGCTGGATACGCAGAGAAAACTTAGTTATGTCTTTCTCTTAGTGATGCCCTTGGGAGAATGCTGAAGTAGAAAACCGCATTTGACCCCTGGATGTGAATATGGTCCCAACCGGCGGGATACACCGATAATCATTAATAATAAGATATTTTTATATACTGGGTCCGTAAAGTTCTCTTTCATATCCATGTGCATATACATATATAATTATAGATCATAAAACCGCGCCTGTGTTCGGTCGTTTGAGCTTGGCAACCATCACGGGTTAAGGTGCGTTGTTATCCTCTCACACTCAATTTGGGGCCGGTCAATAGAGTTGGCGGACTTATCCGCACCGGAAACGCTACAAGCATAATTCAGTCAAACATCTTAATCAATCCTGATCACATCCCTATAAGCTCTCTCCCATCCCCTCAGGCAGCAAGCCTGATGGCGTGCCGACGCAGCGCTGCCAGCGCGCCCAGCCCCCCAACACCACCGAACGCGTCCCGAGCCTTGACGCGCATCTGCTCCCCCATACGCCGTCCACCCAAGAGACCCCATCTCCTCACCCCAATCGCCCGCCGCACATGTGAACTGAATGACATGGAGCCTCCAAGCTCCCCTACACCAGCAGGCAGCTCAAAGAGCAGAAATGTCGCACCAATACGTCTCAACCTACGTGGCCCGATGGCTAGCGATCTCCTAGCCGCCCACGAGGCTGAGGCACAGAAATCCCATGCAGAAGCACTAGCTGCTGCAAATATGCTTGATCGGATTGAAGAAGACCTAGATATCATGAAGGCAAAAGGCCTATCAAGGGCACTGGCCCTTGGAGCCGCCGTGAAGGCGTTAGTCAAGGACTGGTACAATGGAAGTCTAGAAACAGCTAAGCAGTCCACCACAATCAAGCCTGCTGGCTCCACTGGTGCAAATGATGCAAGTGCTCCTACCTATGCAAAGACAGCTGCAGACAGCACCAATGCAACAAAAACACCAGCAACTGTACTGCAGAAACCCCTGCTTAGGAATAACCCCAGAGAAGGAAAAACACCACGAATCCTCGCGCGCCTGCCTTCAGATCATCTAGCTCGCAAAGCAAGCCCAATTGCTACTCTTAGAAAGCTGAAGGCTGAACTCCCGGGGCCTTTGGCAGCAGCCATCACAGCAGTTCAAGCCATCCCCACAGGCATTGCCATCATTCCTAGAAGCTTGCAAGACATGGAGGCCCTGCTAGCCCAAAAGAATGTTTTAGCAGCCACTCTCACCAATGCTCAGATAGAGAAGGAAGAACATTGGATCACCTGCCTGATTCCTGGGCTGCCCATGGAGATTAGTGACTATGATGGTGGAACTCTGCGTCTCTCAGCAGAATCCATGACAGAAGAATTCACACTCCAAACCAGAATCAAGCCTGTCCAGAGTCGCTGGGCAAAAATACACCCTGGAAACCCAACAGCCACCCTTATATTACACTTTTCACAAGAGACAGCAGTAAACCTGCCATCAAAAGTGGAACTATATGGATATCAAAGACCAGTGATCAGAAAGGCACCTAAGGTCAAAATACAACAATGCAGCAAATGCTGGGGATTTCATCAAGAGAGATACTGCCTCCGCGTCCCTCGCTGCAAAAAATGCAGTTCTAAGAACCATGTGAAAGGAAATCCATCCTGTCATAAGGAGAATGAAGCATGTGGATGCCCCAATCGCTGCACTAACTGTCTTGGACCACATGCCGCGGATGATCCATCCTGCCCCGCCAGACCAGGGATAAAGAATGGGACTGTTCAAAGGCACTCAAGAAACCAGCTGAGGGATATCCGCAATGCACAGAGTAAGGCATACTTGGCCAAGGCAAGTAACAGCAAATGCGGTGGTCGAGGTCCATCAGCAGACCTGAGGTTGAATGACTCTACTGAGTGTAGATCTAACCTCACGCTGACATCAAACACAGCACCAAGCACAGCATTGAGCACAGCATCAGGCACAGCATTAGGCATGGTGTCCAACCCAACACCTAATGCAACACCCAACATGTCACCTCATGCAACAACACCCTCCTTTCAGCTACTCAATGAAGAAGAACTCTAGGTCCCCGCAATTCCTGCAGATTATGCAAGTCAACGTAGGAAAAGGGGGCCCAGCACACGAGACGGCCCTCAATCTAGCGTTTGAAAGAAAGACTGACATCCTTCTCATACAGGAACCCTGGATTCACAGGAACTTAAGCCAACGCATCTCCAAAAAGCATCCAGCATTCAACTGCTTTGCCCCAATTGAAAAGTGGGACAGGAAGCCACGGGTCCTCACCTATGTGCGTAAACACCCACAAATCCATGCTCATGCAGTCCCAGGCCCCTGGGCAGAAAACCGGGACATCCACATGCTGCACATACAGGCCTGGGGTCTACAGCTTCAGACAGTCAACATATACAATGCACCCCCAGGCGCAGAGGATCCTGGACAAGGTGTGGGCTGTCTTCTCTCCTGGTCTGTCCCAGCACTCCCGTTGCTCCTTGCTGGCGACCTCAATATGAAGCACCCCGTGTGGCAACCAGGAGTGCCTCCAAGCATGTGGGCGGAACCATTCCTGCAATGGACCATGGATTTCAACTTTACTCTCACCATGGACCCAGACACCCCCACACGTGGGCATAACATGATAGACCTGGCCTGGGCCACCCCGGAATTAGTTATCAAAGGAGTGGACACACAGGTGGACAGATCCCTTTACACTTCCTCTGACCACCAGACTCTTCTCACCAAAATCAGCCTTCCACAGGGCGCAAGGCCTGACAGGCCACCCCATTTTTTCCGTCTCGACACCATGAATGAGAAGGTCTTTAACCAGACGCTGGAGGCCTATAAGCCAAAACTAGACAAACTATGTGATATCCCAGAGTACCCCAATACAGATCAGCTGGATGCCCTGGCTAAAGGTATCACAGATGCACTAATAGCTTCCCTGGAAAGTTCCACCAAGAAGAGCACCGGGCAAGGCACAGGTCAGCCATGGTGGAATGAGGACTGCCAGAAAGCAGTGACAACACTACATCGTGCACAGCGCCTAGGCTCTAGTTTTTTACGAGAAGCAAAAAGCAACGTAGCCAGGATCACCAGGAAAGCCAAGAGAGAATACTGGCGAGGCAAGATAGCAGAGGCCTCAGTGGGGAAAGATATCTTTAAGATGATCAAATGGGCCCATTCAACTGGCTCCTTTCATTCCCCCCCTCTTGTAGATGAAGAGACTGGGCGAACGCGAACAACCCCTAGAGAGAAAAGAGACCTTCTGCAACGGGTGCTCTTACAGAAGGCTGCAAGCAGAGAGGATATCCCAGTTAGCTGGTCCAACCCACCATCTGTCAAATTACCATTTCCTGTTGCCTCAGCACATGAGATACAAAGTTCTCTGCTGAACACGGGTAATACCACTCCAGGAACTGATGGAGTGCCAACAGAGGTGCTACGAAAGGCATGGCCACATATTAAGGTATCGGTGGAAAGGCTGTTCAGAGCCTGCCTTAGGGTTGGCTGGCACCCAACCTCCTTTCGAGATGCCACACTGGTTGTGCTGCCTAAGGTCAACAGAGATCCAACACTCCCGCGATCCTACAGGCTCATAGCCCTTCTCTCAACGTTGGGGAAGGGACTGGAACGCCTGGTAGCCCGTAGGCTGGCCTGGACAGCTATACAAGAGAAGATTGTCCACCCCCAGCACTTTGGAGCCCTCCCTGGGCGGGCTGCCTCAGACCTAGTGGCAGCGATGGTTCATGATATAGAGGAAGCCTGGGCCCATGGAAAAGTAGTCTCTCTTCTTACTCTGGACATCAAGGGTGCTTTTGATGCTGTACTCAGAGGAAGGATGCTGCGGAGATTGCAAGAACAAGGCTGGCCACCAAATTTAATTAGATGGGTGGAAAGCTTCATGACAGGACGCACAGGCAGGATCAGATTGGATGGACTCCTGGGAGAGCTCTTTGATATCCCAGCAGGGCTTCCACAAGGCTCGCCAGTCTCACCTATTCTATTCATGCTGTTTATTCAGCCTCTGTTCTTTCTAGGAACTATACAAAGAAGACGTGCACGCTCAGGCTACGCAGATGACCTAGGACTGCTTAGTGCTGGAACCACTCTTGAAGGGAATGTTGTTACTCTCCAGGAGGATTTCAAGTTGCTAAATGATTGGGCCAGCAAAGAAGGGCTAACATTTGATTTTGCCAAAACTGAGATAGCACACTTCACACGGCGCAGAATCCTTTCAAACCCCTCAATTGACCTTGAAACAACATCTGGCACTCACTCTATTACAGCAAATGCAGTGAAAAGCTCCATAAGATATCTAGGAATCTGGCTAGATAGAAAACTGAGCTTCAAGAAACACGTGGAGACCATGGCGGCTAAGGCACGACAGGTGTCTAATGGCATACGGGCACTAAGCAACACGGCAAGAGGCGCCCCAGTACAACTGCTTAGACAATCCATTCAGGCCTGTGTGCTCTCTGTGCTCTGCTATGGAGCAGAGGCCTGGTGGCCTGGAGCCACACGAATGGAGAAGGGAAAGGAAATCTCCAATCGAATGGATTGCCTAGTCAGAAAGCTAGATCTAGCCCTTAGAGATGCTTTGCGAGGGGCACTGCCAGTCTACAAGACCACACCCATTTCAGCTCTACACCGTGAGCTAGGAATCATGCCAATGAAAGAGACACTAGACAACCGGCGTGCTGTATTTGCAGTAAGAATCAAAAAGCTTGACAAGAGGCACCCGCTAGTGAGGCGCTCTAATAAAGTAGCTACCACCAAGCCCTATACCACACGTCTGTCTAGAGCGTCCAGTCATGCTGGTGGGATAGAAGCATATGACCCTCTACTCACGCCCCCTTGGATGAGATTTCCCAGGAAAGAAGATCTGCAGATTGGGTATGTGGCAGGCCGCACAAAGGAACAGGCAGCACAAGACTTTAAGAGCTGGCTACAACAACGCAATCCCCTGGATCTGGTGGTCTTCACCGATGGTTCACAGATAGAGCGCCCTCAGCGCGCGACTGGTGCAGGATGGGCTATATGCTGGGGTAGCGAACACCGTCTAATCTCCACAGGAAACCTGCCAATGGATAAAGCAGAGGTCTTTGATGCAGAGGCAATGGCAGCCCTGCAGGGCCTAAAGGAAGCCACCACCTCACCTCAGGCGAAGTTTGCCAGCAACGTCTACATTTGCCTAGATAATTTGGAGGTAGCACGAGCCCTTGGATCCGTGCCAAACACCTCTAGCCAGCAGGTCTTCGCGCAGTTTCTGAAAGCCATAAAGGCCTGGCAGAGCAGGGATAGGCTCCCATTGGCCACCCAGAGCAGGGTGGTCATTAGATGGGTCCCAGGCCACGCAGGCGTGGCTGGTAATGAAAAGGCAGATCTTGAAGCCAAAGCAGCCGCAGCGCAGGCAGCAAGTGCAAGCATGGTACCTCAACCCGACAGCATAGGCACTCTAGCTTATATAAAGCGGCACACTATGGAACAAACCACACGGGCCTTTGAGAACTACTGGGCCAAAAATCGGCCCAAACGCTATATGGAGCTGGAGATCCCACTAAAGAGAGCCTCAACAGAGGCAAAACTTTCACGCTTCACATTAGGAAAGCTCTATGCCGCCCGATCAGGTCATGGAGACTTTGCAGCCTACCACAGCCGCCTTAAGCATGAAGATGCAGAGTGCTACTGCCGGTGCGGACATAGCAAAACCCCAGAACATTTCTACTATTGCACTCTTGCAAGAAAAGCAGCAAAGCGGCGCCGGCCTATCTACAATCTTCGCGAGACACTGGCAACCTCGCGTGGGGCCCTAGATTTCAATAACTGGCTAAGAGAAACAGCCTTCTATCAGAATATCTGTCCAATGCGCTGTCGCGCACCTCCAGATCAGATCCCACAGTCCATCCTCTCCTCTGTCCTGCCCCCGTCTTCCTCACCACCTCCTCCTCCTTCCTCTCTCTCCTCCCCTTTCTTCCCTTCCTTGCCTTCCTTCCTATCCGCCTCCCCTACCTCCCTCCCACAAACCTAAAACCTCTCAAAACCTCTGCTCTATGGCAACCGACCCATGGGCTCTGCCGGTGCAGCAATACGCAACCCTTTTGCCTCATTTGTAAGATAGCTACTAGATAGGTAGTCGCCTACGGGCGCAGCTCTACCCGCCCTATAGTTCGACGCGGACTCTACTAGTTCACGTGACCATAAGGCACGTGGACTAACCGGGCGTTAAATAAACACACACACACACACACACACACATAGAGTTGGCGGAACGACCGAACTTTTAACTTAACCTACGCTCGAACAGCAATCCGAATTTAAACACCCGCGACCCAAATGCAAAGCGCGTCACGGTCGCAGCAGAAAATCACATTCCACGCGACGGTAGCCCATCCGATATTCCGTCTCCATAATCACCCTCCGCAGACGAGAGTTTAGGCCGCACTCACCTGCTAACTTCTCAATTGGCCTCCAAGACGGCCCATTCTCATTCTCTTCCAGCTTCATTCTCACTACAGGCCCGCTCTCCCAAGCAAGTGATGAACAATGGTCTCTGCTAGATCTAATTCTAGCTACTCCAGCAATTTTCTCACAAAACAAAATAATGCACACGGATCGCCTCTGACCAGAGTTGGAGGCCAAGTAGTACAACGAAATGTCCCACATAGCACAACCATCGACTCAACACCTCGACGAAATGCACCCGGCAACAAAAAAAGAGCAAAGTTTGAACCCGCAACGGACGACGAGCCCCTCAGTTCTACTGATGAAAGCGAAGAATTAAATTATTCCCGTGCAGGATTATCGCCTTCTCCGGAACCTCGACGGAGATCCTCTGGGAGGTCGGCTAAAGTCAGTGCTAGAAAATCATCTCAGGAGGCCGAGGATGAGGAGACGGATAAACCAGTGTCGAAACGGAGGAAGAAAGAGATAATTACTCCACGGAAGGGGAGAAGGCGCTCAGGAAGGACAAAGTCTTCTCCAGTTGGGTCGCCAGAGGAGCAACTTCGTAGAACGTTTCTAGACCCCCCTGGGAAGGATATGTTCCCTTTCTCCTCACAGCCAAATCGTGCGATGAAGAATCCCACAGTATATGGCAGCAACATTCATACTGCTCCGAAAAATGGGCCTCCATCTAGATTTAAACACCCGCCTTCTACTTTTGACGACGATGATCTTGTCCCTCGGTCATCACAGGCCTCCGCCAAGGGCCCTGAGTTCCAAACCCCCCTCGTAATATCAACCGATTTCACCACAAGCTCCTCAATTACCGTCCCATCGCACCTGGATGACATTCTTGACGACTTGTCATCGTCCCCATTGAGCTCAATCTCTTCCTCCATAGGCCTCCATCTATCGCAGGAGGAAAAGCAACATCTCGACTCAGCGACGCAAATGCCAAAGACTACTCTCTGCCCCATTTGCGACCAGGTCGTCGATCCGAGATTTGTGGACGAACTGCAGAACCTCAGCGGCCTGAATTATAGGAAGAAAGCCCAATTCTGCCGCAATCATACAAGAAAAGCGGCTGAGCGAGAATGGGTCGATAGAGGCTATCCGACAATCGACTGGGAGAATCTCCACAAGCGCATCGAGAAACATTATGCTGAATTGGATCAGATATTGACCTGCAAGAAGCCATCGTTTTACCGGAACGTATTGGAGTCTGCTCGTTCTGGGGAGCGGAGGGGTAACCTGCGTTTAACGGTCCATGGAGACGGGGTGGATAAAATATCAACTGGATATTACGGCCCCTGGGGTGCAAAGAAGATGTACGTTGCACCTTCTCTCTCCCTGAACCTTGCCTATTCAACTGACGTATCACATATATTGATGTAGGATGGATGCAATCATCGGCCATTTTGCATTGAAATTCAATAGCCTGGCCCCGACGGACACTCTAATAAAAGCTGCTGGCGTCTCCGGCTTCGTGCAATCAGTCATGGTTCCGGAATTAGCGGTCATGCTAATCAAGGAAGATATGAGTATTGGAGACACAGATGCTCGCCTGATCTTGACGGATAGCATGGAAATTGGGAATTTGCTCAACGAGCAGCCTGATGATGTTATTAAGCGAGTTGTCAGAAAATGAAGGTTTCGTTTGAAGCTGGCATTCCTTTCGGTCTGGTACCAGGATACATGTGTGGTGCATGTGCAGTGCATGCGGGCGTGTTCGTGAACGGAGTGAAACTGTTTCCTGCAAGCGGTATGGGTCTATACCCATTAGCGTGCTCTTTCATTATATCTCTACTTTTTTTCTTATTTCCCCCCCCCCCCCCCC